>NW_027098892.1:0-163832 GCF_037042795.1 Molothrus aeneus | reverse complement strand
CGGGACCGGCACTTAGCTTCGGAGAGCTGCGTATCTGCGTCTTCTGCGTGTCTTGCCGCTCTACACTCAGCAAAAAGCTTTTCCACCATATCTTGCAAGGAGAAACTCTGCCAGGAAAGAAAACATCCAAAATCTTGTTCTAAAGCTTGCACGGGGGTCTGCAAAGAGTTTGGCAAGAATGAAAGGTAGTTGTCCAAAACTCGTTCTTTTCCAATAGAATAACCATGGAAAAGGCAGGAGAGTGGTAAAGTACTGTTTTCTCTAAGTCTGAAGGCTGCCCACACTGTGCCTGTGTGCTGCAGCTTGCATCTTCGCCTTTGGGAAGCTGCCGCTCGCCGATTCTCCCGGAGGCGAAGAAGCGGCTTCTTCGCACACAGAGCATTGTGGCGAGCGCAGGGAGCTCCTGAGAGCGGTTTGTGCCGAAAGAAGCCCGGGACCGGCACTTAGCTTCGGAGAGCTGCGTATCTGCGTCTTCTGCGTGTCTTGCCGCTCTACACTCAGCAAAAAGCTTTTCCACCATATCTTGCAAGGAGAAACTCTGCCAGGAAAGAAAACATCCAAAATCTTGTTCTAAAGCTTGCACGGGGGTCTGCAAAGAGTTTGGCAAGAATGAAAGGTAGTTGTCCAAAACTCGTTCTTTTCCAATAGAATAACCATGGAAAAGGCAGGAGAGTGGTAAAGTACTGTTTTCTCTAAGTCTGAAGGCTGCCCACACTGTGCCTGTGTGCTGCAGCTTGCATCTTCGCCTTTGGGAAGCTGCCGCTCGCCGATTCTCCCGGAGGCGAAGAAGCGGCTTCTTCGCACACAGAGCATTGTGGCGAGCGCAGGGAGCTCCTGAGAGCGGTTTGTGCCGAAAGAAGCCCGGGACCGGCACTTAGCTTCGGAGAGCTGCGTATCTGCGTCTTCTGGGGTCTTGCCGCTCTACACTCAGCAAAAAGCTTTTCCACCATATCTTGCAAGGAGAAACTCTGCCAGGAAAGAAAACATCCAAAATCTTGTTCTAAAGCTTGCACGGGGGTCTGCAAAGAGTTTGGCAAGAATGAAAGGTAGTTGTCCAAAACTCGTTCTTTTCCAATAGAATAACCATGGAAAAGGCAGGAGAGTGGTAAAGTACTGTTTTCTCTAAGTCTGAAGGCTGCCCACACTGTGCCTGCGTGCTGCAGCTTGCATCTTCGCCTTTGGGAAGCTGCCGCTCGCCGATTCTCCCGGAGGCGAAGAAGCGGCTTCTTCGCACACAGAGCATTGTGGCGAGCGCAGGGAGCTCCTGAGAGCGGTTTGTGCCGAAAGAAGCCCGGGACCGGCACTTAGCTTCGGAGAGCTGCGTATCTGCGTCTTCTGCGTGTCTTGCCCCTCTACACTCAGCCAAAAGCTTTTCCACCATATCTTGCAAGGAGAAACTCTGCCAGGAAAGAAAACATCCAAAATCTTGTTCTAAAGCTTGCACGGAGGTCTGCAAAGAGTTGGCAAGAATGAAAGGTAGTTGTCCAAAACTCGTTCTTTTCCAATAGAATAACCATGGAAAAGGCAGGAGAGTGGTAAAGTACTGTTTTCTCTAAGTCTGAAGGCTGCCCACACTGTGCCTGTGTGCTGCAGCTTGCATCTTCGCCTTTGGGAAGCTGCCGCTCGCCGATTCTCCCGGAGGCGAAGGAAGCGGCTTCTTCGCACACAGAGCATTGTGGCGAGCGCAGGGAGCTCCTGAGAGCGGTTTGTGCCGAAAGAAGCCCGGGACCGGCACTTAGCTTCGGAGAGCTGCGTATCTGCGTCTTCTGCGTGTCTTGCCGCTCTACACTCAGCCAAAAGCTTTTCCACCATATCTTGCAAGGAGAAAACTCTGCCAGGAAAGAAAACATCCAAAATCTTGTTCTAAAGCTTGCACGGAGGTCTGCAAAGAGTTTGGCAAGAATGAAAGGTAGTTGTCCAAAACTCGTTCTTTTCCAATAGAATAACCATGGAAAAGGCAGGAGAGTGGTAAAGTACTGTTTTCTCTAAGTCTGAAGGCTGCCCACACTGTGCCTGTGTGCTGCAGCTTGCATCTTCGCCCTTTGGGAAGCTGCCGCTCGCCGATTCTCCCGGAGGCGAAGAAGCGGCTTCTTCGCACACAGAGCATTGTGGCGAGCGCAGGGAGCTCCTGAGAGCGGTTTGTGCCGAAAGAAGCCCGGGACCAGCACTTAGCTTCGGAGAGCTGCGTATCTGCGTCTTCTGCGTGTCTTGCCGCTCTACACTCAGCAAAAAGCTTTTCCACCATATCTTGCAAGGAGAAACTCTGCCAGGAAAGAAAACATCCAAAATCTTGTTCTAAAGCTTGCACGGGGGTCTGCAAAGAGTTTGGCAAGAATGAAAGGTAGTTGTCCAAAACTCGTTCTTTTCCAATAGAATAACCATGGAAAAGGCAGGAGAGTGGTAAAGTACTGTTTTCTCTAAGTCTGAAGGCTGCCCACACTGTGCCTGTGTGCTGCAGCTTGCATCTTCGCCTTTGGGAAGCTGCCGCTCGCCGATTCTCCCGCAGGCGAAGAAGCGGCTTCTTCGCACACAGAGCATTGTGGCGAGCGCAGGGAGCTCCTGAGAGCGGTTTGTGCCGAAAGAAGCCTGGGACCGGCACTTAGCTTCGGAGAGCTGCGTATCTGCGTCTTCTGCGTGTCTTGCCGCTCTACACTCAGCAAAAAGCTTTTCCACCATATCTTGCAAGGAGAAACTCTGCCAGGAAAGAAAACATCCAAAATCTTGTTCTAAAGCTTGCACGGGGGTCTGCAAAGAGTTTGGCAAGAATGAAAGGTAGTTGTCCAAAACTCGTTCTTTCCAATAGAATAACCATGGAAAAGGCAGGAGAGTGGTAAAGTACTGTTTTCTCTAAGTCTGAAGGCTGCCCACACTGTGCCTGTGTGCTGCAGCTTGCATCTTCGCCTTTGGGAAGCTGCCGCTCGCCGATTCTCCCGGAGGCGAAGAAGCGGCTTCTTCGCACACAGAGCATTGTGGCGAGCGCAGGGAGCTCCTGAGAGCGGTTTGTGCCGAAAGAAGCCCGGGACCGGCACTTAGCTTTGAGAGCTGCGTATCTGCGTCTTCTGCATGTCTTGCCGCTCTACACTCAGCAAAAAGCTTTTCCACCATATCTTGCAAGGAGAAACTCTGCCAGGAAAGAAAACATCCAAAATCTTGTTCTAAAGCTTGCACGGGGGTCTGCAAAGAGTTTGGCAAGAATGAAAGGTAGTTGTCCAAAACTCGTTCTTTTCCAATAGAATAACCATGGAAAAGGCAGGAGAGTGGTAAAGTACTGTTTTCTCTAAGTCTGAATGCTGCCCACACTGTGCCTGTGTGCTGCAGCTTGCATCTTCGCCTTTGGGAAGCTGCCGCTCGCCGATTCTCCCGCAGGCGAAGAAGCGGCTTCTTCGCACACAGAGCATTGTGGCGAGCGCGGGGAGCTCCTGAGAGCGGTTTGTGCCGAAAGAAGCCCGGGACCGGCACTTAGCTTCGGAGAGCTGCGTATCTGCGTCTTCTGCGTGTCTTGCCGCTCTACACTCAGCAAAAAGCTTTTCCACCATATCTTGCAAGAAGAAACTCTGCCAGGAAAGAAAACATCCAAAATCTTGTTCTAAAGCTTGCACGGAGGTCTGCAAAGAGTTTGGCAAGAATGAAAGGTAGTTGTCCAAAACTCGTTCTTTTCCAATAGAATAACCATGGAAAAGGCAGGAGAGTGGTAAAGTACTGTTTTCTCTAAGTCTGAAGGCTGCCCACACAGTGCCTGTGTGCTGCAGCTTGCATCTTCGCCTTTGGGAAGCTGCCGCTCGCCGATTCTCCCAGAGGCGAAGAAGCGGCTTCTTCGCACACAGAGCATTGTGGCGAGCGCAGGGAGCTCCTGAGAGCGGTTTGTGCCGAAAGAAGCCCGGGACCGGCACTTAGCTTCGGAGAGCTGCGTATCTGCGTCTTCTGCGTGTCTTGCCGCTCTACACTCAGCCAAAAGCTTTTCCACCATATCTTGCAAGGAGAAACTCTGCCAGGAAAGAAAACATCCAAAATCTTGTTCTAAAGCTTGCACGGGGGTCTGCAAAGAGTTTGGCAAGAATGAAAGGTAGTTGTCCAAAACTCGTTCTTTTCCAATAGAATAACCATGGATAAGGCAGGAGAGTGGTAAAGTACTGTTTTCTCTAAGTCTGAAGGCTGCCCACACTGTGCCTGTGTGCTGCAGCTTGCATCTTCGCCTTTGGGAAGCTGCCGCTCGCCGATTCTCCCGCAGGCGAAGAAGCGGCTTCTTCGCACACAGAGCATTGTGGCGAGCGCAGGGAGCTCCTGAGAGCGGTTTGTGCCGAAAGAAGCCCGGGACCGGCACTTAGCTTCGGAGAGCTGCGTATCTGCGTCTTCTGCGTGTCTTGCCGCTCTACACTCAGCAAAAAGCTTTTCCACCATATCTTGCAAGGAGAAACTCTGCCAGGAAAGAAAACATCCAAAATCTTGTTCTAAAGCTTGCACGGGGGTCTGCAAAGAGTTTGGCAAGAATGAAAGGTAGTTGTCCAAAACTCGTTCTTTTCCAATAGAATAACCATGGAAAAGGCAGGAGAGTGGTAAAGTACTGTTTTCTCTAAGTCTGAATGCTGCCCACACTGTGCCTGTGTGCTGCAGCTTGCATCTTCGCCTTTGGGAAGCTGCCGCTCGCCGATTCTCCCGGAGGCGAAGAAGCGGCTTCTTCGCACACAGAGCATTGTGGCGAGCGCGGGGAGCTCCTGAGAGCGGTTTGTGCCGAAAGAAGCCCGGGACCGGCACTTAGCTTCGGAGAGCTGCGTATCTGCGTCTTCTGCGTGTCTTGCCGCTCTACACTCAGCAAAAAGGTTTTCCACCATATCTTGCAAGAAGAAACTCTGCCAGGAAAGAAAACATCCAAAATCTTGTTCTAAAGCTTGCACGGAGGTCTGCAAAGAGTTTGGCAAGAATGAAAGGTAGTTGTCCAAAACTCGTTCTTTTCCAATAGAATAACCATGGAAAAGGCAGGAGAGTGGTAAAGTACTGTTTTCTCTAAGTCTGAAGGCTGCCCACACTGTGCCTGTGTGCTGCAGCTTGCATCTTCGCCTTTGGGAAGCTGCCGCTTGCCGATTCTCCCGCAGGCGAAGAAGCGGCTTCTTCGCACACAGAGCATTGTGGCGAGCGCAGGGAGCTCCTGAGAGCGGTTTGTGCCGAAAGAAGCCCGGGACCGGCACTTAGCTTCGGAGAGCTGCGTATCTGCGTCTTCTGCGTGTCTTGCCGCTCTACACTCAGCAAAAAGCTTTTCCACCATATCTTGCAAGGAGAAACTCTGCCAGGAAAGAAAACATCCAAAATCTTGTTCTAAAGCTTGCACGGGGGTGTGCAAAGAGTTTGGCAAGAATGAAAGGTAGTTGTCCAAAACTCGTTCTTTTCCAATAGAATAACCATGGAAAAGGCAGGAGAGTGGTAAAGTACTGTTTTCTCTAAGTCTGAATGCTGCCCACACTGTGCCTGTGTGCTGCAGCTTGCATCTTCGCCTTTGGGAAGCTGCCGCTCGCCGATTCTCCCGCAGGCGAAGAAGCGGCTTCTTCGCACACAGAGCATTGTGGCGAGCGCAGGGAGCTCCTGAGAGCGGTTTGTGCCGAAAGAAGCCCGGGACCGGCACTTAGCTTCGGAGAGCTGCGTATCTGCGTCTTCTGCGTGTCTTGCCGCTCTACACTCAGCCAAAAGCTTTTCCACCATATCTTGCAAGGAGAAACTCTGCCAGGAAAGAAAACATCCAAAATCTTGTTCTAAAGCTTGCACGGAGGTCTGCAAAGAGTTTGGCAAGAATGAAAGGTAGTTGTCCAAAACTCGTTCTTTTCCAATAGAATAACCATGGAAAAGGCAGGAGAGTGGTAAAGTACTGTTTTCTCTAAGTCTGAAGGCTGCCCACACTGTGCCTGTGTGCTGCAGCTTGCATCTTCGCCTTTGGGAAGCTGCCGCTCGCCGATTCTCCCGGAGGCGAAGAAGCGGCTTCTTCGCACACAGAGCATTGTGGCGAGCGCAGGGAGCTCCTGAGAGCGGTTTGTGCCGAAAGAAGCCCGGGACCGGCACTTAGCTTCGGAGAGCTGCGTATCTGCGTCTTCTGCGTGTCTTGCCGCTCTACACTCAGCCAAAAGCTTTTCCACCATATCTTGCAAGGAGAAACTCTGCCAGGAAAGAAAACATCCAAAATCTTGTTCTAAAGCTTGCACGGGGGTCTGCAAAGAGTTTGGCAAGAATGAAAGGTAGTTGTCCAAAACTCGTTCTTTTCCAATAGAATAACCATGGAAAAGGCAGGAGAGTGGTAAAGTACTGTTTTCTCTAAGTCTGAAGGCTGCCCACACTGTGCCTGTGTGCTGCAGCTTGCATCTTCGCCTTTGGGAAGCTGCCGCTCGCCGATTCTCCCGGAGGCGAAGAAGCGGCTTCTTCGCACACAGAGCATTGTGGCGAGCGCAGGGAGCTCCTGAGAGCGGTTTGTGCCGAAAGAAGCCCGGGACCGGCACTTAGCTTCGGAGAGCTGCGTATCTGCGTCTTCTGCGTGTCTTGCCGCTCTACACTCAGCAAAAAGCTTTTCCACCATATCTTGCAAGGAGAAACTCTGCCAGGAAAGAAAACATCCAAAATCTTGTTCTAAAGCTTGCACGGGGGTCTGCAAAGAGTTTGGCAAGAATGAAAGGTAGTTGTCCAAAACTCGTTCTTTTCCAATAGAATAACCATGGAAAAGGCAGGAGAGTGGTAAAGTACTGTTTTCTCTAAGTCTGAAGGCTGCCCACACTGTGCCTGTGTGCTGCAGCTTGCATCTTCGCCTTTGGGAAGCTGCCGCTCGCCGATTCTCCCGCAGGCGAAGAAGCGGCTTCTTCGCACACAGAGCATTGTGGCGAGCGCAGGGAGCTCCTGAGAGCGGTTTGTGCCGAAAGAAGCCCGGGACCGGCACTTAGCTTCGGAGAGCTGCGTATCTGCGTCTTCTGCGTGTCTTGCCGCTCTACACTCAGCAAAAAGCTTTTCCACCATATCTTGCAAGGAGAAACTCTGCCAGGAAAGAAAACATCCAAAATCTTGTTCTAAAGCTTGCACGGGGGTCTGCAAAGAGTTTGGCAAGAATGAAAGGTAGTTGTCCAAAACTCGTTCTTTTCCAATAGAACAACCATGGAAAAGGCAGGAGAGTGGTAAAGTACTGTTTTCTCTAAGTCTGAAGGCTGCCCACACTGTGCCTGTGTGCTGCAGCTTGCATCTTCGCCTTTGGGAAGCTGCCGCTCGCCGATTCTCCCGGAGGCGAAGAAGCGGCTTCTTCGCACACAGAGCATTGTGGCGAGCGCAGGGAGCTCCTGAGAGCGGTTTGTGCCGAAAGAAGCCCGGGACCGGCACTTAGCTTTGGAGAGCTGCGTATCTGCGTCTTCTGCGTGTCTTGCCGCTCTACACTCAGCAAAAAGCTTTTCCACCATATCTTGCAAGGAGAAACTCTGCCAGGAAAGAAAACATCCAAAATCTTGTTCTAAAGCTTGCACGGGGGTCTGCAAAGAGTTTGGCAAGAATGAAAGGTAGTTGTCCAAAACTCGTTCTTTTCCAATAGAATAACCATGGAAAAGGCAGGAGAGTGGTAAAGTACTGTTTTCTCAAAGTCTGAATGCTGCCCACACTGTGCCTGTGTGCTGCAGCTTGCATCTTCGCCTTTGGGAAGCTGCCGCTCGCCGATTCTCCCGCAGGCGAAGAAGCGGCTTCTTCGCACACAGAGCATTGTGGCGAGCGCGGGGAGCTCCTGAGAGCGGTTTGTGCCGAAAGAAGCCCGGGACCGGCACTTAGCTTCGGAGAGCTGCGTATCTGCGTCTTCTGCGTGTCTTGCCGCTCTACACTCAGCAAAAAGGTTTTCCACCATATCTTGCAAGAAGAAACTCTGCCAGGAAAGAAAACATCCAAAATCTTGTTCTAAAGCTTGCACGGAGGTCTGCAAAGAGTTTGGCAAGAATGAAAGGTAGTTGTCCAAAACTCGTTCTTTTCCAATAGAATAACCATGGAAAAGGCAGGAGAGTGGTAAAGTACTGTTTTCTCTAAGTCTGAAGGCTGCCCACACTGTGCCTGTGTGCTGCAGCTTGCATCTTCGCCTTTGGGAAGCTGCCGCTCGCCGATTCTCCCGGAGGCGAAGAAGCGGCTTCTTCGCACACAGAGCATTGTGGCGAGCGCAGGGAGCTCCTGAGAGCGGTTTGTGCCGAAAGAAGCCCGGGACCGGCACTTAGCTTCGGAGAGCTGCGTATCTGCGTCTTCTGCGTGTCTTGCCGCTCTACACTCAGCAAAAAGCTTTTCCACCATATCTTGCAAGGAGAAACTCTGCCAGGAAAGAAAACATCCAAAATCTTGTTCTAAAGCTTGCATGGGGGTCTGCAAAGAGTTTGGCAAGAATGAAAGGTAGTTGTCCAAAACTCGTTCTTTTCCAATAGAATAACCATGGAAAAGGCAGGAGAGTGGTAAAGTACTGTTTTCTCTAAGTCTGAAGGCTGCCCACACTGTGCCTGTGTGCTGCAGCTTGCATCTTCGCCTTTGGGAAGCTGCCGCTCGCCGATTCTCCCGGAGGCGAAGAAGCGGCTTCTTCGCACACAGAGCATTGTGGCGAGCGCAGGGAGCTCCTGAGAGCGGTTTGTGCCGAAAGAAGCCCGGGACCGGCACTTAGCTTCGGAGAGCTGCGTATCTGCGTCTTCTGCGTGTCTTGCCGCTCTACACTCAGCAAAAAGCTTTTCCACCATATCTTGCAAGGAGAAACTCTGCCAGGAAAGAAAACATCCAAAATCTTGTTCTAAAGCTTGCACGGGGGTCTGCAAAGAGTTTGGCAAGAATGAAAGGTAGTTGTCCAAAACTCGTTCTTTTCCAATAGAATAACCATGGAAAAGGCAGGAGAGTGGTAAAGTACTGTTTTCTCTAAGTCTGAAGGCTGCCCACACAGTGCCTGTGTGCTGCAGCTTGCATCTTCGCCTTTGGGAAGCTGCCGCTCGCCGATTCTCCCGGAGGCGAAGAAGCGGCTTCTTCGCACACAGAGCATTGTGGCGAGCGCAGGGAGCTCCTGAGAGCGGTTTGTGCCGAAAGAAGCCCGGGACCGGCACTTAGCTTCGGAGAGCTGCGTATCTGCGTCTTCTGCGTGTCTTGCCGCTCTACACTCAACAAAAAGCTTTTCCACCATATCTTGCAAGGAGAAACTCTGCCAGGAAAGAAAACATCCAAAATCTTGTTCTAAAGCTTGCACGGGGGTCTGCAAAGAGTTTGGCAAGAATGAAAGGTAGTTGTCCAAAACTCGTTCTTTTCCAATAGAATAACCATGGAAAAGGCAGGAGAGTGGTAAAGTACTGTTTTCTCTAAGTCTGAAGGCTGCCCACACTGTGCCTGTGTGCTGCAGCTTGCATCTTCGCCTTTGGGAAGCTGCCGCTCGCCGATTCTCCCGCAGGCGAAGAAGCGGCTTCTTCGCACACAGAGCATTGTGGCGAGCGCAGGGAGCTCCTGAGAGCGGTTTGTGCCGAAAGAAGCCCGGGACCGGCACTTAGCTTCGGAGAGCTGCGTATCTGCGTCTTCTGCGTGTCTTGCCGCTCTACACTCAGCAAAAAGCTTTTCCACCATATCTTGCAAGGAGAAACTCTGCCAGGAAAGAAAACATCCAAAATCTTGTTCTAAAGCTTGCACGGGGGTCTGCAAAGAGTTTGGCAAGAATGAAAGGTAGTTGTCCAAAACTCGTTCTTTTCCAATAGAACAACCATGGAAAAGGCAGGAGAGTGGTAAAGTACTGTTTTCTCTAAGTCTGAAGGCTGCCCACACTGTGCCTGTGTGCTGCAGCTTGCATCTTCGCCTTTGGGAAGGTGCCGCTCGCCGATTCTCCCGGAGGCGAAGAAGCGGCTTCTTCGCACACAGAGCATTGTGGCGAGCGCAGGGAGCTCCTGAGAGCGGTTTGTGCCGAAAGAAGCCCGGGACCGGCACTTAGCTTCGGAGAGCTGCGTATCTGCGTCTTCTGCGGGTCTTGCCGCTCTACACTCAGCAAAAAGCTTTTCCACCATATCTTGCAAGGAGAAACTCTGCCAGGAAAGAAAACATCCAAAATCTTGTTCTAAAGCTTGCACGGGGGTGTGCAAAGAGTTTGGCAAGAATGAAAGGTAGTTGTCCAAAACTCGTTCTTTTCCAATAGAATAACCATGGAAAAGGCAGGAGAGTGGTAAAGTACTGTTTTCTCTAAGTCTGAAGGCTGCCCACACTGTGCCTGTGTGCTGCAGCTTGCATCTTCGCCTTTGGGAAGCTGCCGCTCGCCGATTCTCCCGGAGGCGAAGAAGCGGCTTCTTCGCACACAGAGCATTGTGGCGAGCGCAGGGAGCTCCTGAGAGTGGTTTGTGCCGAAAGAAGCCCGGGACCGGCACTTAGCTTCGGAGAGCTGCGTATCTGCGTCTTCTGCGTGTCTTGCCGCTCTACACTCAGCAAAAAGCTTTTCCACCATATCTTGCAAGGAGAAACTCTGCCAGGAAAGAAAACATCCAAAATCTTGTTCTAAAGCTTGCACGGGGGTCTGCAAAGAGTTTGGCAAGAATGAAAGGTAGTTGTCCAAAACTCGTTCTTTTCCAATAGAATAACCATGGAAAAGGCAGGAGAGTGGTAAAGTACTGTTTTCTCTAAGTCTGAAGGCTGCCCACACTGTGCCTGTGTGCTGCAGCTTGCATCTTCGCCTTTGGGAAGCTGCCGCTCGCCGATTCTCCCGGAGGCGAAGAAGCGGCTTCTTCGCACACAGAGCATTGTGGCGAGCGCAGGGAGCTCCTGAGAGCGGTTTGTGCCGAAAGAAGCCCGGGACCGGCACTTAGCTTCGGAGAGCTGCGTATCTGCGTCTTCTGGGGGTCTTGCCGCTCTACACTCAGCAAAAAGCTTTTCCACCATATCTTGCAAGGAGAAACTCTGCCAGGAAAGAAAACATCCAAAATCTTGTTCTAAAGCTTGCACGGGGGTCTGCAAAGAGTTTGGCAAGAATGAAAGGTAGTTGTCCAAAACTCGTTCTTTTCCAATAGAATAACCATGGAAAAGGCAGGAGAGTGGTAAAGTACTGTTTTCTCTAAGTCTGAAGGCTGCCCACACTGTGCCTGTGTGCTGCAGCTTGCATCTTCGCCTTTGGGAAGCTGCCGCTCGCCGATTCTCCCGGAGGCGAAGAAGCGGCTTCTTCGCACACAGAGCATTGTGGCGAGCGCAGGGAGCTCCTGAGAGCGGTTTGTGCCGAAAGAAGCCCGGGACCGGCACTTAGCTTCGGAGAGCTGCGTATCTGCGTCTTCTGCGTGTCTTGCCCCTCTACACTCAGCCAAAAGCTTTTCCACCATATCTTGCAAGGAGAAACTCTGCCAGGAAAGAAAACATCCAAAATCTTGTTCTAAAGCTTGCACGGAGGTCTGCAAAGAGTTTGGCAAGAATGAAAGGTAGTTGTCCAAAACTCGTTCTTTTCCAATAGAATAACCATGGAAAAGGCAGGAGAGTGGTAAAGTACTGTTTTCTCTAAGTCTGAATGCTGCCCACACTGTGCCTGTGTGCTGCAGCTTGCATCTTCGCCTTTGGGAAGCTGCCGCTCGCCGATTCTCCCGGAGGCGAAGAAGCGGCTTCTTCGCACACAGAGCATTGTGGCGAGCGCAGGGAGCTCCTGAGAGCGGTTTGTGCCGAAAGAAGCCCGGGACCGGCACTTAGCTTCGGAGAGCTGCGTATCTGCGTCTTCTGCGTGTCTTGCCGCTCTACACTCAGCCAAAAGCTTTTCCACCATATCTTGCAAGGAGAAACTCTGCCAGGAAAGAAAACATCCAAAATCTTGTTCTAAAGCTTGCACGGAGGTCTGCAAAGAGTTTGGCAAGAATGAAAGGTAGTTGTCCAAAACTCGTTCTTTTCCAATAGAATAACCATGGAAAAGGCAGGAGAGTGGTAAAGTACTGTTTTCTCTAAGTCTGAAGGCTGCCCACACTGTGCCTGTGTGCTGCAGCTTGCATCTTCGCCTTTGGGAAGCTGCCGCTCGCCGATTCTCCCGGAGGCGAAGAAGCGGCTTCTTCGCACACAGAGCATTGTGGCGAGCGCAGGGAGCTCCTGAGAGCGGTTTGTGCCGAAAGAAGCCCGGGACCAGCACTTAGCTTCGGAGAGCTGCGTATCTGCGTCTTCTGCGTGTCTTGCCGCTCTACACTCAGCAAAAAGCTTTTCCACCATATCTTGCAAGGAGAAACTCTGCCAGGAAAGAAAACATCCAAAATCTTGTTCTAAAGCTTGCACGGGGGTCTGCAAAGAGTTTGGCAAGAATGAAAGGTAGTTGTCCAAAACTCGTTCTTTTCCAATAGAATAACCATGGAAAAGGCAGGAGAGTGGTAAAGTACTGTTTTCTCTAAGTCTGAAGGCTGCCCACACTGTGCCTGTGTGCTGCAGCTTGCATCTTCGCCTTTGGGAAGCTGCCGCTCGCCGATTCTCCCGGAGGCGAAGAAGCGGCTTCTTCGCACACAGAGCATTGTGGCGAGCGCAGGGAGCTCCTGAGAGCGGTTTGTGCCGAAAGAAGCCTGGGACCGGCACTTAGCTTCGGAGAGCTGCGTATCTGCGTCTTCTGCGTGTCTTGCCGCTCTACACTCAGCAAAAAGCTTTTCCACCATATCTTGCAAGGAGAAACTCTGCCAGGAAAGAAAACATCCAAAATCTTGTTCTAAAGCTTGCACGGGGGTCTGCAAAGAGTTTGGCAAGAATGAAAGGTAGTTGTCCAAAACTCGTTCTTTTCCAATAGAATAACCATGGAAAAGGCAGGAGAGTGGTAAAGTACTGTTTTCTCTAAGTCTGAAGGCTGCCCACACTGTGCCTGTGTGCTGCAGCTTGCATCTTCGCCTTTGGGAAGCTGCCGCTCGCCGATTCTCCCGGAGGCGAAGAAGCGGCTTCTTCGCACACAGAGCATTGTGGCGAGCGCAGGGAGCTCCTGAGAGCGGTTTGTGCCGAAAGAAGCCCGGGACCGGCACTTAGCTTCGGAGAGCTGCGTATCTGCGTCTTCTGCGTGTCTTGCCGCTCTACACTCAGCAAAAAGCTTTTCCACCATATCTTGCAAGGAGAAACTCTGCCAGGAAAGAAAACATCCAAAATCTTGTTCTAAAGCTTGCACGGGGGTCTGCAAAGAGTTTGGCAAGAATGAAAGATAGTTGTCCAAAACTCGTTCTTTTCCAATAGAATAACCATGGAAAAGGCAGGAGAGTGGTAAAGTACTGTTTTCTCTAAGTCTGAAGGCTGCCCACACTGTGCCTGTGTGCTGCAGCTTGCATCTTCGCCTTTGGGAAGCTGCCGCTCGCCGATTCTCCCGCAGGCGAAGAAGCGGCTTCTTCGCACACAGAGCATTGTGGCGAGCGCAGGGAGCTCCTGAGAGCGGTTTGTGCCGAAAGAAGCCCGGGACCGGCACTTAGCTTCGGAGAGCTGCGTATCTGCGTCTTCTGCGTGTCTTGCCGCTCTACACTCAGCCAAAAGCTTTTCCACCATATCTTGCAAGGAGAAACTCTGCCAGGAAAGAAAACATCCAAAATCTTGTTCTAAAGCTTGCACGGGGGTCTGCAAAGAGTTTGGCAAGAATGAAAGGTAGTTGTCCAAAACTCGTTCTTTTCCAATAGAATAACCATGGAAAAGGCAGGAGAGTGGTAAAGTACTGTTTTCTCTAAGTCTGAAGGCTGCCCACACTGTGCCTGTGTGCTGCAGCTTGCATCTTCGCCTTTGGGAAGCTGCCGCTCGCCGATTCTCCCGCAGGCGAAGAAGCGGCTTCTTCGCACACAGAGCATTGTGGCGAGCGCAGGGAGCTCCTGAGAGCGGTTTGTGCCGAAAGAAGCCCGGGACCGGCACTTAGCTTCGGAGAGCTGCGTATCTGCGTCTTCTGCGTGTCTTGCCGCTCTACACTCAGCCAAAAGCTTTTCCACCATATCTTGCAAGGAGAAACTCTGCCAGGAAAGAAAACATCCAAAATCTTGTTCTAAAGCTTGCACGGAGGTCTGCAAAGAGTTTGGCAAGAATGAAAGGTAGTTGTCCAAAACTCGTTCTTTTCCAATAGAATAACCATGGAAAAGGCAGGAGAGTGGTAAAGTACTGTTTTCTCTAAGTCTGAAGGCTGCCCACACTGTGCCTGTTTGCTGCAGCTTGCATCTTCGCCTTTGGGAAGCTGCCGCTCGCCGATTCTCCCGGAGGCGAAGAAGCGGCTTCTTCGCACACAGAGCATTGTGGCGAGCGCAGGGAGCTCCTGAGAGCGGTTTGTGCCGAAAGAAGCCCAGGACCGGCACTTAGCTTCGGAGAGCTGCGTATCTGCGTCTTCTGCGTGTCTTGCCGCTCTACACTCAGCAAAAAGCTTTTCCACCATATCTTGCAAGGAGAAACTCTGCCAGGAAAGAAAACATCCAAAATCTTGTTCTAAAGCTTGCACGGGGGTCTGCAAAGAGTTTGGCAAGAATGAAAGGTAGTTGTCCAAAACTCGTTCTTTTCCAATAGAATAACCATGGAAAAGGCAGGAGAGTGGTAAAGTACTGTTTTCTCTAAGTCTGAATGCTGCCCACACTGTGCCTGTGTGCTGCAGCTTGCATCTTCGCCTTTGGGAAGCTGCCGCTCGCCGATTCTCCCGCAGGCGAAGAAGCGGCTTCTTCGCACACAGAGCATTGTGGCGAGCGCAGGGAGCTCCTGAGAGCGGTTTGTGCCGAAAGAAGCCCGGGACCGGCACTTAGCTTCGGAGAGCTGCGTATCTGCGTCTTCTGCGTGTCTTGCCGCTCTACACTCAGCAAAAAGCTTTTCCACCATATCTTGCAAGGAGAAACTCTGCCAGGAAAGAAAACATCCAAAATCTTGTTCTAAAGCTTGCACGGGGGTCTGCAAAGAGTTTGGCAAGAATGAAAGGTAGTTGTCCAAAACTCGTTCTTTTCCAATAGAATAACCATGGAAAAGGCAGGAGAGTGGTAAAGTACTGTTTTCTCTAAGTCTGAATGCTGCCCACACTGTGCCTGTTTGCTGCAGCTTGCATCTTCGCCTTTGGGAAGCTGCCGCTCGCCGATTCTCCCGGAGGCGAAGAAGCATCTTCTTCGCACACAGAGCATTGTGGCAAGCGCAGGGAGCTCCTGAGAGCGGTTTGTGCCGAAAGAAGCCCGGGACCGGCACTTAGCTTCGGAGAGCTGCGTATCTGCGTCTTCTGCGTGTCTTGCCGCTCTACACTCAGCAAAAAGCTTTTCCACCATATCTTGCAAGGAGAAACTCTGCCAGGAAAGAAAACATCCAAAATCTTGTTCTAAAGCTTGCACGGGAGTCTGCAAAGAGTTTGGCAAGAATGAAAGGTAGTTGTCCAAAACTCGTTCTTTTCCAATAGAATAACCATGGAAAAGGCAGGAGAGTGGTAAAGTACTGTTTTCTCTAAGTCTGAATGCTGCCCACACTGTGCCTGTGTGCTGCAGCTTGCATCTTCGCCTTTGGGAAGCTGCCGCTCGCCGATTCTCCCGCAGGCGAAGAAGCGGCTTCTTCGCACACAGAGCATTGTGGCGAGCGCAGGGAGCTCCTGAGAGCGGTTTGTGCCGAAAGAAGCCCGGGACCGGCACTTAGCTTCGGAGAGCTGCGTATCTGCGTCTTCTGCGTGTCTTGCCGCTCTACACTCAGCCAAAAGCTTTTCCAGCATATCTTGCAAGGAGAAACTCTGCCAGGAAAGAAAACATCCAAAATCTTGTTCTAAAGCTTGCACGGGGGTCTGCAAAGAGTTTGGCAAGAATGAAAGGTAGTTGTCCAAAACTCGTTCTTTTCCAATAGAATAACCATGGAAAAGGCAGGAGAGTGGTAAAGTACTGTTTTCTCTAAGTCTGAAGGCTGCCCACACTGTGCCTGTGTGCTGCAGCTTGCATCTTCGCCTTTGGGAAGCTGCCGCTCGCCGATTCTCCCGGAGGCGAAGAAGCGGCTTCTTCGCACACAGAGCATTGTGGCGAGCGCAGGGAGCTCCTGAGAGCGGTTTGTGCCGAAAGAAGCCCGGGACCGGCACTTAGCTTCGGAGAGCTGCGTATCTGTGTCTTCTGCATGTCTTGCCGCTCTACACTCAGCAAAAAGCTTTTCCACCATATCTTGCAAGGAGAAACTCTGCCAGGAAAGAAAACATCCAAAATCTTGTTCTAAAGCTTGCACGGGGGTCTGCAAAGAGTTTGGCAAGAATGAAAGGTAGTTGTCCAAAACTCGTTCTTTTCCAATAGAATAACCATGGAAAAGGCAGGAGAGTGGTAAAGTACTGTTTTCTCTAAGTCTGAAGGCTGCCCACACTGTGCCTGTGTGCTGCAGCTTGCATCTTCGCCTTTGGGAAACTGCCGCTCGCCGATTCTCCCGGAGGCGAAGAAGCGGCTTCTTCGCACACAGAGCATTGTGGCGAGCGCAGGGAGCTCCTGAGAGCGGTTTGTGCCGAAAGAAGCCCGGGACCGGCACTTAGCTTCGGAGAGCTGCGTATCTGCGTCTTCTGCGTGTCTTGCCGCTCTACACTCAGCAAAAAGCTTTTCCACCATATCTTGCAAGGAGAAACTCTGCCAGGAAAGAAAACATCCAAAATCTTGTTCTAAAGCTTGCACGGGGGTCTGCAAAGAGTTTGGCAAGAATGAAAGGTAGTTGTCCAAAACTCGTTCTTTTCCAATAGAATAACCATGGAAAAGGCAGGAGAGTGGTAAAGTACTGTTTTCTCTAAGTCTGAAGGCTGCCCACACTGTGCCTGTGTGCTGCAGCTTGCATCTTCGCCTTTGGGAAGCTGCCGCTCGCCGATTCTCCCTGAGGCGAAGAAGCGGCTTCTTCGCACACAGAGCATTGTGGCGAGCGCAGGGAGCTCCTGAGAGCGGTTTGTGCCGAAAGAAGCCCGGGACCGGCACTTAGCTTCAGAGAGCTGCGTATCTGCGTCTTCTGCGTGTCTTGCCGCTCTACACTCAGCAAAAAGCTTTTCCACCATATCTTGCAAGGAGAAACTCTGCCAGGAAAGAAAACATCCAAAATCTTGTTCTAAAGCTTGCACGGGGGTCTGCAAAGAGTTTGGCAAGAATGAAAGGTAGTTGTCCAAAACTCGTTCTTTTCCAATAGAATAACCATGGAAAAGGCAGGAGAGTGGTAAAGTACTGTTTTCTCTAAGTCTGAAGGCTGCCCACACTGTGCCTGTGTGCTGCAGCTTGCATCTTCGCCTTTGGCAAGCTGCCGCTCGCCGATTCTCCCGCAGGCGAAGAAGCGGCTTCTTCGCACACAGAGCATTGTGGCGAGCGCAGGGAGCTCCTGAGAGCGGTTTGTGCCGAAAGAAGCCCGGGACCGGCACTTAGCTTCGGAGAGCTGCGTATCTGCGTCTTCTGCGTGTCTTGCCGCTCTACACTCAGCCAAAAGCTTTTCCACCATATCTTGCAAGGAGAAACTCTGCCAGGAAAGAAAACATCCAAAATCTTGTTCTAAAGCTTGCACGCAGGTCTGCAAAGAGTTTGGCAAGAATGAAAGGTAGTTGTCCAAAACTCGTTCTTTTCCAATAGAATAACCATGGAAAAGGCAGGAGAGTGGTAAAGTACTGTTTTCTCTAAGTCTGAAGGCTGCCCACACTGTGCCTGTGTGCTGCAGCTTGCATCTTCGCCTTTGGCAAGCTGCCGCTCGCCGATTCTCCCGCAGGCGAAGAAGCGGCTTCTTCGCACACAGAGCATTGTGGCGAGCGCAGGGAGCTCCTGAGAGCGGTTTGTGCCGAAAGAAGCCCGGGACCGGCACTTAGCTTCGGAGAGCTGCGTATCTGCGTCTTCTGCGTGTCTTGCCGCTCTACACTCAGCCAAAAGCTTTTCCACCATATCTTGCAAGGAGAAACTCTGCCAGGAAAGAAAACATCCAAAATCTTGTTCTAAAGCTTGCACGCAGGTCTGCAAAGAGTTTGGCAAGAATGAAAGGTAGTTGTCCAAAACTCGTTCTTTTCCAATAGAATAACCATGGAAAAGGCAGGAGAGTGGTAAAGTACTGTTTTCTCTAAGTCTGAAGGCTGCCCACACTGTGCCTGTGTGCTGCAGCTTGCATCTTCGCCTTTGGGAAGCTGCCGCTCGCCGATTCTCCCGGAGGCGAAGAAGCGGCTTCTTCGCACACAGAGCATTGTGGCGAGCGCAGGGAGCTCCTGAGAGCGGTTTGTGCCGAAAGAAGCCCGGGACCGGCACTTAGCTTCGGAGAGCTGCGTATCTGCGTCTTCTGCGTGTCTTGCCGCTCTACACTCAGCAAAAAGCTTTTCCACCATATCTTGCAAGGAGAAACTCTGCCAGGAAAGAAAACATCCAAAATCTTGTTCTAAAGCTTGCACGCAGGTCTGCAAAGAGTTTGGCAAGAATGAAAGGTAGTTGTCCAAAACTCGTTCTTTTCCAATAGAATAACCATGGAAAAGGCAGGAGAGTGGTAAAGTACTGTTTTCTCTAAGTCTGAAGGCTGCCCACACTGTGCCTGTGTGCTGCAGCTTGCATCTTCGCCTTTGGGAAGCTGCCGCTCGCCGATTCTCCCGGAGGCGAAGAAGCGGCTTCTTCGCACACAGAGCATTGTGGCGAGCGCAGGGAGCTCCTGAGAGCGGTTTGTGCCGAAAGAAGCCCGGGACCGGCACTTAGCTTCGGAGAGCTGCGTATCTGCGTCTTCTGCGTGTCTTGCCGCTCTACACTCAGCAAAAAGCTTTTCCACCATATCTTGCAAGGAGAAACTCTGCCAGGAAAGAAAACATCCAAAATCTTGTTCTAAAGCTTGCACGCAGGTCTGCAAAGAGTTTGGCAAGAATGAAAGGTAGTTGTCCAAAACTCGTTCTTTTCCAATAGAATAACCATGGAAAAGGCAGGAGAGTGGTAAAGTACTGTTTTCTCTAAGTCTGAAGGCTGCCCACACTGTGCCTGTGTGCTGCAGCTTGCATCTTCGCCTTTGGGAAGCTGCCGCTCGCCGATTCTCCCGGAGGCGAAGAAGCGGCTTCTTCGCACACAGAGCATTGTGGCGAGCGCAGGGAGCTCCTGAGAGCGGTTTGTGCCGAAAGAAGCCCGGGACCGGCACTTAGCTTCGGAGAGCTGCGTATCTGCGTCTTCTGCGTGTCTTGCCGCTCTACACTCAGCAAAAAGCTTTTCCACCATATCTTGCAAGGAGAAACTCTGCCAGGAAAGAAAACATCCAAAATCTTGTTCTAAAGCTTGCACGGGGGTCTGCAAAGAGTTTGGCAAGAATGAAAGGTAGTTGTCCAAAACTCGTTCTTTTCCAATAGAATAACCATGGATAAGGCAGGAGAGTGGTAAAGTACTGTTTTCTCTAAGTCTGAAGGCTGCCCACACTGTGCCTGTGTGCTGCAGCTTGCATCTTCGCCTTTGGGAAGCTGCTGCTCGCCGATTCTCCCGGAGGCGAAGAAGCGGCTTCTTCACACACAGAGCATTGTGGCGAGCGCAGGGAGCTCCTGAGAGCGGTTTGTGCCGAAAGAAGCCCGGGACCGGCACTTAGCTTCGGAGAGCTGCGTATCTGTGTCTTCTGCGTGTCTTGCCGCTCAACACTCAGCCAAAAGCTTTTTCACCATATCTTGCAAGGAGAAACTCGGCCAGGGAAGAAAACATCCAAAATCTTGTTCTAAAGCTTGCACGCAGGTCTGCAAAGAGTTTGGCAAGAATGAAAGGTAGTTGTCCAAAACTCGTTCTTTTCCAATAGAATAACCATGGAAAAGGCAGGAGAGTGGTAAAGTACTGTTTTCTCTAAGTCTGAAGGCTGCCCACATTGTGCCTGTGTGCTGCAGCTTGCATCTTCGCCTTTGGGAAGCTGCCGCTCGCCGATTCTCCCGGAGGCGAAGAAGCGGCTTCTTCGCACACAGAGCATTGTGGCGAGCGCAGGGAGCTCCTGAGAGCGGTTTGTGCCGAAAGAAGCCCGGGACCGGCACTTAGCTTCGGAGAGCTGCGTATCTGCGTCTTCTGCGTGTCTTGCCGCTCTACACTCAGCAAAAAGCTTTTCCACCATATCTTGCAAGGAGAAACTCTGCCAGGAAAGAAAACATCCAAAATCTTGTTCTAAAGCTTGCACGGGGGTCTGCAAAGAGTTTGGCAAGAATGAAAGGTAGTTGTCCAAAACTCGTTCTTTTCCAATAGAATAACCATGGATAAGGCAGGAGAGTGGTAAAGTACTGTTTTCTCTAAGTCTGAAGGCTGCCCACACTGTGCCTGTGTGCTGCAGCTTGCATCTTCGCCTTTGGGAAGCTGCCGCTTGCCGATTCTCCCGCAGGCGAAGAAGCGGCTTCTTCGCACACAGAGCATTGTGGCGAGCGCAGGGAGCTCCTGAGAGCGGTTTGTGCCGAAAGAAGCCCGGGACCGGCACTTAGCTTCGGAGAGCTGCGTATCTGCGTCTTCTGCGTGTCTTGCCGCTCTACACTCAGCCAAAAGCTTTTCCACCATATCTTGCAAGGAGAAACTCTGCCAGGAAAGAAAACATCCAAAATCTTGTTCTAAAGCTTGCACGGGGGTGTGCAAAGAGTTTGGCAAGAATGAAAGGTAGTTGTCCAAAACTCGTTCTTTTCCAATAGAATAACCATGGAAAAGGCAGGAGAGTGGTAAAGTACTGTTTTCTCTAAGTCTGAATGCTGCCCACACTGTGCCTGTGTGCTGCAGCTTGCATCTTCGCCTTTGGGAAGCTGCCGCTCGCCGATTCTCCCGCAGGCGAAGAAGCGGCTTCTTCGCACACAGAGCATTGTGGCGAGCGCAGGGAGCTCCTGAGAGCGGTTTGTGCCGAAAGAAGCCCGGGACCGGCACTTAGCTTCGGAGAGCTGCGTATCTGCGTCTTCTGCGTGTCTTGCCGCTCTACACTCAGCCAAAAGCTTTTCCACCATATCTTGCAAGGAGAAACTCTGCCAGGAAAGAAAACATCCAAAATCTTGTTCTAAAGCTTGCACGGAGGTCTGCAAAGAGTTTGGCAAGAATGAAAGGTAGTTGTCCAAAACTCGTTCTTTTCCAATAGAATAACCATGGAAAAGGCAGGAGAGTGGTAAAGTACTGTTTTCTCTAAGTCTGAAGGCTGCCCACACTGTGCCTGTGTGCTGCAGCTTGCATCTTCGCCTTTGGGAAGCTGCCGCTCGCCGATTCTCCCGCAGGCGAAGAAGCGGCTTCTTCGCACACAGAGCATTGTGGCGAGCGCAGGGAGCTCCTGAGAGCGGTTTGTGCCGAAAGAAGCCCGGGACCGGCACTTAGCTTCGGAGAGCTGCGTATCTGCGTCTTCTGCGTGTCTTGCCGCTCTACACTCAGCAAAAAGCTTTTCCACCATATCTTGCAAGGAGAAACTCTGCCAGGAAAGAAAACATCCAAAATCTTGTTCTAAAGCTTGCACGCAGGTCTGCAAAGAGTTTGGCAAGAATGAAAGGTAGTTGTCCAAAACTCGTTCTTTTCCAATAGAATAACCATGGAAAAGGCAGGAGAGTGGTAAAGTACTGTTTTCTCTAAGTCTGAAGGCTGCCCACACTGTGCCTGTGTGCTGCAGCTTGCATCTTCGCCTTTGGGAAGCTGCCGCTCGCCGATTCTCCCGCAGGCGAAGAAGCGGCTTCTTCGCACACAGAGCATTGTGGCGAGCGCAGGGAGCTCCTGAGAGCGGTTTGTGCCGAAAGAAGCCCGGGACCGGCACTTAGCTTCGGAGAGCTGCGTATCTGCGTCTTCTGCGTGTCTTGCCGCTCTACACTCAGCAAAAAGCTTTTCCACCATATCTTGCAAGGAGAAACTCTGCCAGGAAAGAAAACATCCAAAATCTTGTTCTAAAGCTTGCACGGGGGTCTGCAAAGAGTTTGGCAAGAATGAAAGGTAGTTGTCCAAAACTCGTTCTTTTCCAATAGAACAACCATGGAAAAGGCAGGAGAGTGGTAAAGTACTGTTTTCTCTAAGTCTGAAGGCTGCCCACACTGTGCCTGTGTGCTGCAGCTTGCATCTTCGCCTTTGGGAAGCTGCCGCTCGCCGATTCTCCCGGAGGCGAAGAAGCGGCTTCTTCGCACACAGAGCATTGTGGCGAGCGCAGGGAGCTCCTGAGAGCGGTTTGTGCCGAAAGAAGCCCGGGACCGGCACTTAGCTTCAGAGAGCTGCGTATCTGCGTCTTCTGCGTGTCTTGCCGCTCTACACTCAGCAAAAAGCTTTTCCACCATATCTTGCAAGGAGAAACTCTGCCAGGAAAGAAAACATCCAAAATCTTGTTCTAAAGCTTGCACGGGGGTCTGCAAAGAGTTTGGCAAGAATGAAAGGTAGTTGTCCAAAACTCGTTCTTTTCCAATAGAATAACCATGGAAAAGGCAGGAGAGTGGTAAAGTACTGTTTTCTCTAAGTCTGAAGGCTGCCCACACTGTGCCTGTGTGCTGCAGCTTGCATCTTCGCCTTTGGCAAGCTGCCGCTCGCCGATTCTCCCGGAGGCGAAGAAGCGGCTTCTTCGCACACAGAGCATTGTGGCGAGCGCAGGGAGCTCCTGAGAGCGGTTTGTGCCGAAAGAAGCCCGGGACCGGCACTTAGCTTCGGAGAGCTGCGTATCTGCGTCTTCTGCGTGTCTTGCCGCTCTACACTCAGCCAAAAGCTTTTCCACCATATCTTGCAAGGAGAAACTCTGCCAGGAAAGAAAACATCCAAAATCTTGTTCTAAAGCTTGCACGGGGGTCTGCAAAGAGTTTGGCAAGAATGAAAGGTAGTTGTCCAAAACTCGTTCTTTTCCAATAGAATAACCATGGAAAAGGCAGGAGAGTGGTAAAGTACTGTTTTCTCTAAGTCTGAAGGCTGCCCACACTGTGCCTGTGTGCTGCAGCTTGCATCTTCGCCTTTGGCAAGCTGCCGCTCGCCGATTCTCCCGCAGGCGAAGAAGCGGCTTCTTCGCACACAGAGCATTGTGGCGAGCGCAGGGAGCTCCTGAGAGCGGTTTGTGCCGAAAGAAGCCCGGGACCGGCACTTAGCTTCGGAGAGCTGCGTATCTGCGTCTTCTGCGTGTCTTGCCGCTCTACACTCAGCCAAAAGCTTTTCCACCATATCTTGCAAGGAGAAACTCTGCCAGGAAAGAAAACATCCAAAATCTTGTTCTAAAGCTTGCACGCAGGTCTGCAAAGAGTTTGGCAAGAATGAAAGGTAGTTGTCCAAAACTCGTTCTTTTCCAATAGAATAACCATGGAAAAGGCAGGAGAGTGGTAAAGTACTGTTTTCTCTAAGTCTGAAGGCTGCCCACACTGTGCCTGTGTGCTGCAGCTTGCATCTTCGCCTTTGGGAAGCTGCCGCTCGCCGATTCTCCCGGAGGCGAAGAAGCGGCTTCTTCGCACACAGAGCATTGTGGCGAGCGCAGGGAGCTCCTGAGAGCGGTTTGTGCCGAAAGAAGCCCGGGACCGGCACTTAGCTTCGGAGAGCTGCGTATCTGCGTCTTCTGCGTGTCTTGCCGCTCTACACTCAGCAAAAAGCTTTTCCACCATATCTTGCAAGGAGAAACTCTGCCAGGAAAGAAAACATCCAAAATCTTGTTCTAAAGCTTGCACGCAGGTCTGCAAAGAGTTTGGCAAGAATGAAAGGTAGTTGTCCAAAACTCGTTCTTTTCCAATAGAATAACCATGGAAAAGGCAGGAGAGTGGTAAAGTACTGTTTTCTCTAAGTCTGAAGGCTGCCCACACTGTGCCTGTGTGCTGCAGCTTGCATCTTCGCCTTTGGGAAGCTGCCGCTCGCCGATTCTCCCGGAGGCGAAGAAGCGGCTTCTTCGCACACAGAGCATTGTGGCGAGCGCAGGGAGCTCCTGAGAGCGGTTTGTGCCGAAAGAAGCCCGGGACCGGCACTTAGCTTCGGAGAGCTGCGTATCTGCGTCTTCTGCGTGTCTTGCCGCTCTACACTCAGCAAAAAGCTTTTCCACCATATCTTGCAAGGAGAAACTCTGCCAGGAAAGAAAACATCCAAAATCTTGTTCTAAAGCTTGCACGCAGGTCTGCAAAGAGTTTGGCAAGAATGAAAGGTAGTTGTCCAAAACTCGTTCTTTTCCAATAGAATAACCATGGAAAAGGCAGGAGAGTGGTAAAGTACTGTTTTCTCTAAGTCTGAAGGCTGCCCACACTGTGCCTGTGTGCTGCAGCTTGCATCTTCGCCTTTGGGAAGCTGCCGCTCGCCGATTCTCCCGGAGGCGAAGAAGCGGCTTCTTCGCACACAGAGCATTGTGGCGAGCGCAGGGAGCTCCTGAGAGCGGTTTGTGCCGAAAGAAGCCCGGGACCGGCACTTAGCTTCGGAGAGCTGCGTATCTGCGTCTTCTGCGTGTCTTGCCGCTCTACACTCAGCAAAAAGCTTTTCCACCATATCTTGCAAGGAGAAACTCTGCCAGGAAAGAAAACATCCAAAATCTTGTTCTAAAGCTTGCACGGGGGTGTGCAAAGAGTTTGGCAAGAATGAAAGGTAGTTGTCCAAAACTCGTTCTTTTCCAATAGAATAACCATGGAAAAGGCAGGAGAGTGGTAAAGTACTGTTTTCTCTAAGTCTGAAGGCTGCCCACACTGTGCCTGTGTGCTGCAGCTTGCATCTTCGCCTTTGGGAAGCTGCCGCTCGCCGATTCTCCCGGAGGCGAAGAAGCGGCTTCTTCGCACACAGAGCATTGTGGCGAGCGCAGGGAGCTCCTGAGAGCGGTTTGGCCGAAAGAAGCCCGGGACCGGCACTTAGCTTCGGAGAGCTGCGTATCTGCGTCTTCTGCGTGTCTTGCCGCTCTACACTCAGCCAAAAGCTTTTCCACCATATCTTGCAAGGAGAAACTCTGCCAGGAAAGAAAACATCCAAAATCTTGTTCTAAAGCTTGCACGGGGGTCTGCAAAGAGTTTGGCAAGAATGAAAGGTAGTTGTCCAAAACTCGTTCTTTTCCAAGAGAATAACCATGGAAAAGGCAGGAGAGTGGTAAAGTACTGTTTTCTCTAAGTCTGAAGGCTGCCCACACTGTGCCTGTGTGCTGCAGCTTGCATCTTCGCCTTTGGGAAGCTGCCGCTCGCCGATTCTCCCGGAGGCGAAGAAGCGGCTTCTTCGCACACAGAGCATTGTGGCGAGCGCAGGGAGCTCCTGAGAGCGGTTTGTGCCGAAAGAAGCCCGGGACCGGCACTTAGCTTCGGAGAGCTGCGTATCTGCGTCTTCTGCGTGTCTTGCCGCTCTACACTCAGCAAAAAGCTTTTCCACCATATCTTGCAAGGAGAAACTCTGCCAGGAAAGAAAACATCCAAAATCTTGTTCTAAAGCTTGCACGCAGGTCTGCAAAGAGTTTGGCAAGAATGAAAGGTAGTTGTCCAACACTCGTTCTTTTCCAATAGAATAACCATGGAAAAGGCAGGAGAGTGGTAAAGTACTGTTTTCTCTAAGTCTGAAGGCTGCCCACACTGTGCCTGTGTGCTGCAGCTTGCATCTTCGCCTTTGGGAAGCTGCCGCTCGCCGATTCTCCCGCAGGCGAAGAAGCGGCTTCTTCGCACACAGAGCATTGTGGCGAGCGCAGGGAGCTCCTGAGAGCGGTTTGTGCCGAAAGAAGCCCGGGACCGGCACTTAGCTTCGGAGAGCTGCGTATCTGCGTCTTCTGCGTGTCTTGCCGCTCTACACTCAGCAAAAAGCTTTTCCACCATATCTTGCAAGGAGAAACTCTGCCAGGAAAGAAAACATCCAAAATCTTGTTCTAAAGCTTGCACGGGGGTCTGCAAAGAGTTTGGCAAGAATGAAAGGTAGTTGTCCAAAACTCGTTCTTTTCCAATAGAATAACCATGGAAAAGGCAGGAGAGTGGTAAAGTACTGTTTTCTCTAAGTCTGAAGGCTGCCCACACTGTGCCTGTTTGCTGCAGCTTGCATCTTCGCCTTTGGGAAGCTGCCGCTCGCCGATTCTCCCGGAGGCGAAGAAGCGGCTTCTTCGCACACAGAGCATTGTGGCGAGCGCAGGGAGCTCCTGAGAGCGGTTTGTGCCGAAAGAAGCCCGGGACCGGCACTTAGCTTCGGAGAGCTGCGTATCCGCGTCTTCTGCGTGTCTTGCCGCTCTACACTCAGCAAAAAGCTTTTCCACCATATCTTGCAAGGAGAAACTCTGCCAGGAAAGAAAACATCCAAAATCTTGTTCTAAAGCTTGCACGGGGGTCTGCAAAGAGTTTGGCAAGAATGAAAGGTAGTTGTCCAAAACTCGTTCTTTTCCAATAGAATAACCATGGAAAAGGCACGAGAGTGGTAAAGTACTGTTTTCTCTAAGTCTGAAGGCTGCCCACACTGTGCCTGTGTGCTGCAGCTTGCATCTTCGCCTTTGGGAAGCTGCCGCTCGCCGATTCTCCCGGAGGCGAAGAAGCGGCTTCTTCGCACACAGAGCATTGTGGCGAGCGCAGGGAGCTCCTGAGAGCGGTTTGTGCCGAAAGAAGCCCGGGACCGGCACTTAGCTTCGGAGAGCTGCGTATCTGCGTCTTCTGCGTGTCTTGCCGCTCTACACTCAGCAAAAAGCTTTTCCACCATATCTTGCAAGGAGAAACTCTGCCAGGAAAGAAAACATCCAAAATCTTGTTCTAAAGCTTGCACGGGGGTCTGCAAAGAGTTTGGCAAGAATGAAAGGTAGTTGTCCAAAACTCGTTCTTTTCCAATAGAATAACCATGGAAAAGGCAGGAGAGTGGTAAAGTACTGTTTTCTCTAAGTCTGAATGCTGCCCACACTGTGCCTGTGTGCTGCAGCTTGCATCTTCGCCTTTGGGAAGCTGCCGCTCGCCGATTCTCCCGCAGGCGAAGAAGCGGCTTCTTCGCACACAGAGCATTGTGGCGAGCGCAGGGAGCTCCTGAGAGCGGTTTGTGCCGAAAGAAGCCCGGGACCGGCACTTAGCTTCGGAGAGCTGCGTATCTGCGTCTTCTGCGTGTCTTGCCGCTCTACACTCAGCAAAAAGCTTTTCCACCATATCTTGCAAGGAGAAACTCTGCCAGGAAAGAAAACATCCAAAATCTTGTTCTAAAGCTTGCACGGGGGTCTGCAAAGAGTTTGGCAAGAATGAAAGGTAGTTGTCCAAAACTCGTTCTTTTCCAATAGAATAACCATGGAAAAGGCAGGAGAGTGGTAAAGTACTGTTTTCTCTAAGTCTGAATGCTGCCCACACTGTGCCTGTGTGCTGCAGCTTGCATCTTCGCCTTTGGGAAGCTGCCGCTCGCCGATTCTCCCGCAGGCGAAGAAGCGGCTTCTTCGCACACAGAGCATTGTGGCGAGCGCGGGGAGCTCCTGAGAGCGGTTTGTGCCGAAAGAAGCCCGGGACCGGCACTTAGCTTCGGAGAGCTGCGTATCTGCGTCTTCTGCGTGTCTTGCCGCTCTACACTCAGCAAAAAGGTTTTCCACCATATCTTGCAAGAAGAAACTCTGCCAGGAAAGAAAACATCCAAAATCTTGTTCTAAAGCTTGCACGGAGGTCTGCAAAGAGTTTGGCAAGAATGAAAGGTAGTTGTCCAAAACTCGTTCTTTTCCAATAGAATAACCATGGAAAAGGCAGGAGAGTGGTAAAGTACTGTTTTCTCTAAGTCTGAAGGCTGCCCACACTGTGCCTGTGTGCTGCAGCTTGCATCTTCGCCTTTGGGAAGCTGCCGCTTGCCGATTCTCCCGCAGGCGAAGAAGCGGCTTCTTCGCACACAGAGCATTGTGGCGAGCGCAGGGAGCTCCTGAGAGCGGTTTGTGCCGAAAGAAGCCCGGGACCGGCACTTAGCTTCGGAGAGCTGCGTATCTGCGTCTTCTGCGTGTCTTGCCGCTCTACACTCAGCAAAAAGCTTTTCCACCATATCTTGCAAGGAGAAACTCTGCCAGGAAAGAAAACATCCAAAATCTTGTTCTAAAGCTTGCACGGGGGTCTGCAAAGAGTTTGGCAAGAATGAAAGGTAGTTGTCCAAAACTCGTTCTTTTCCAATAGAATAACCATGGAAAAGGCAGGAGAGTGGTAAAGTACTGTTTTCTCTAAGTCTGAAGGCTGCCCACACTGTGCCTGTGTGCTGCAGCTTGCATCTTCGCCTTTGGGAAGCTGCCGCTCGCCGATTCTCCCGCAGGCGAAGAAGCGGCTTCTTCGCACACAGAGCATTGTGGCGAGCGCAGGGAGCTCCTGAGAGCGGTTTGTGCCGAAAGAAGCCCGGGACCGGCACTTAGCTTCGGAGAGCTGCGTATCTGCGTCTTCTGCGTGTCTTGCCGCTCTACACTCAGCCAAAAGCTTTTCCACCATATCTTGCAAGGAGAAACTCTGCCAGGAAAGAAAACATCCAAAATCTTGTTCTAAAGCTTGCACGGAGGTCTGCAAAGAGTTTGGCAAGAATGAAAGGTAGTTGTCCAAAACTCGTTCTTTTCCAATAGAATAACCATGGAAAAGGCACGAGAGTGGTAAAGTACTGTTTTCTCTAAGTCTGAAGGCTGCCCACACTGTGCCTGTGTGCTGCAGCTTGCATCTTCGCCTTTGGGAAGCTGCCGCTCGCCGATTCTCCCGGAGGCGAAGAAGCGGCTTCTTCGCACACAGAGCATTGTGGCGAGCGCAGGGAGCTCCTGAGAGCGGTTTGTGCCGAAAGAAGCCCGGGACCGGCACTTAGCTTCGGAGAGCTGCGTATCTGCGTCTTCTGCGTGTCTTGCCGCTCTACACTCAGCCAAAAGCTTTTCCACCATATCTTGCAAGGAGAAACTCTGCCAGGAAAGAAAACATCCAAAATCTTGTTCTAAAGCTTGCACGGGGGTCTGCAAAGAGTTTGGCAAGAATGAAAGGTAGTTGTCCAAAACTCGTTCTTTTCCAATAGAATAACCATGGAAAAGGCAGGAGAGTGGTAAAGTACTGTTTTCTCTAAGTCTGAAGGCTGCCCACACTGTGCCTGTGTGCTGCAGCTTGCATCTTCGCCTTTGGGAAGCTGCCGCTCGCCGATTCTCCCGCAGGCGAAGAAGCGGCTTCTTCGCACACAGAGCATTGTGGCGAGCGCAGGGAGCTCCTGAGAGCGGTTTGTGCCGAAAGAAGCCCGGGACCGGCACTTAGCTTCGGAGAGCTGCGTATCTGCGTCTTCTGCGTGTCTTGCCGCTCTACACTCAGCAAAAAGCTTTTCCACCATATCTTGCAAGGAGAAACTCTGCCAGGAAAGAAAACATCCAAAATCTTGTTCTAAAGCTTGCACGGGGGTCTGCAAAGAGTTTGGCAAGAATGAAAGGTAGTTGTCCAAAACTCGTTCTTTTCCAATAGAACAACCATGGAAAAGGCAGGAGAGTGGTAAAGTACTGTTTTCTCTAAGTCTGAAGGCTGCCCACACTGTGCCTGTGTGCTGCAGCTTGCATCTTCGCCTTTGGGAAGCTGCCGCTCGCCGATTCTCCCGGAGGCGAAGAAGCGGCTTCTTCGCACACAGAGCATTGTGGCGAGCGCAGGGAGCTCCTGAGAGCGGTTTGTGCCGAAAGAAGCCCGGGACCGGCACTTAGCTTCGGAGAGCTGCGTATCTGCGTCTTCTGCGTGTCTTGCCGCTCTACACTCAGCCAAAAGCTTTTCCACCATATCTTGCAAGGAGAAACTCTGCCAGGAAAGAAAACATCCAAAATCTTGTTCTAAAGCTTGCACGGAGGTCCGCAAAGAGTTTGGCAAGAATGAAAGGTAGTTGTCCAAAACTCGTTCTTTTCCAATAGAATAACCATGGAAAAGGCAGGAGAGTGGTAAAGTACTGTTTTCTCTAAGTCTGAAGGCTGCCCACACTGTGCCTGTGTGCTGCAGCTTGCATCTTCGCCTTTGGGAAGCTGCCGCTCGCCGATTCTCCCGGAGGCGAAGAAGCGGCTTCTTCGCACACAGAGCATTGTGGCGAGCGCAGGGAGCTCCTGAGAGCGGTTTGTGCCGAAAGAAGCCCGGGACCGGCACTTAGCTTCGGAGAGCTGCGTATCTGCGTCTTCTGCGTGTCTTGCCGCTCTACACTCAGCCAAAAGCTTTTCCACCATATCTTGCAAGGAGAAACTCTGCCAGGAAAGAAAACATCCAAAATCTTGTTCTAAAGCTTGCACGGAGGTCTGCAAAGAGTTTGGCAAGAATGAAAGGTAGTTGTCCAAAACTCGTTCTTTTCCAATAGAATAACCATGGAAAAGGCAGGAGAGTGGTAAAGTACTGTTTTCTCTAAGTCTGAAGGCTGCCCACACTGTGCCTGTGTGCTGCAGCTTGCATCTTCGCCTTTGGGAAGCTGCCGCTCGCCGATTCTCCCGCAGGCGAAGAAGCGGCTTCTTCGCACACAGAGCATTGTGGCGAGCGCAGGGAGCTCCTGAGAGCGGTTTGTGCCGAAAGAAGCCCGGGACCGGCACTTAGCTTCGGAGAGCTGCGTATCTGCGTCTTCTGCGTGTCTTGCCGCTCTACACTCAGCAAAAAGCTTTTCCACCATATCTTGCAAGAAGAAACTCTGCCAGGAAAGAAAACATCCAAAATCTTGTTCTAAAGCATGCACGGAGGTCTGCAAAGAGTTTGGCAAGAATGAAAGGTAGTTGCCCAAAACTCGTTCTTTTCCAATAGAATAACCATGGAAAAGGCAGGAGAGTGGTAAAGTACTGTTTTCTCTAAGTCTGAAGGCTGCCCACACTGTGCCTGTGTGCTGCAGCTTGCATCTTCGCCTTTGGGAAGCTGCCGCTCGCCGATTCTCCCGCAGGCGAAGAAGCGGCTTCTTCGCACACAGAGCATTGTGGCGAGCGCAGGGAGCTCCTGAGAGCGGTTTGTGCCGAAAGAAGCCCGGGACCGGCACTTAGCTTCGGAGAGCTGCGTATCTGCGTCTTCTGCGTGTCTTGCCGCTCTACACTCAGCCAAAAGCTTTTCCACCATATCTTGCAAGGAGAAACTCTGCCAGGAAAGAAAACATCCAAAATCTTGTTCTAAAGCTTGCACGGGGGTCTGCAAAGAGTTTGGCAAGAATGAAAGGTAGTTGTCCAAAACTCGTTCTTTTCCAATAGAATAACCATGGAAAAGGCAGGAAAGTGGTAAAGTACTGTTTTCTCTAAGTCTGAATGCTGCCCACACTGTGCCTGTGTGCTGCAGCTTGCATCTTCGCCTTTGGGAAGCTGCCGCTCGCCGATTCTCCCGCAGGCGAAGAAGCGGCTTCTTCGCACACAGAGCATTGTGGCGAGCGCAGGGAGCTCCTGAGAGCGGTTTGTGCCGAAAGAAGCCCGGGACCGGCACTTAGCTTCGGAGAGCTGCGTATCTGCGTCTTCTGCGTGTCTTGCCGCTCTACACTCAGCAAAAAGCTTTTCCACCATATCTTGCAAGGAGAAACTCTGCCAGGAAAGAAAACATCCAAAATCTTGTTCTAAAGCTTGCACGGGGGTCTGCAAAGAGTTTGGCAAGAATGAAAGGTAGTTGTCCAAAACTCGTTCTTTTCCAATAGAATAACCATGGAAAAGGCAGGAGAGTGGTAAAGTACTGTTTTCTCTAAGTCTGAAGGCTGCCCACACTGTGCCTGTGTGCTGCAGCTTGCATCTTCGCCTTTGGGAAGCTGCCGCTCGCCGATTCTCCCGGAGGCGAAGAAGCGGCTTCTTCGCACACAGAGCATTGTGGCGAGCGCAGGGAGCTCCTGAGAGCGGTTTGTGCCGAAAGAAGCCCGGGACCGGCACTTAGCTTCGGAGAGCTGCGTATCTGCGTCTTCTGCGTGTCTTGCCGCTCTACACTCAGCCAAAAGCTTTTCCACCATATCTTGCAAGGAGAAACTCTGCCAGGAAAGAAAACATCCAAAATCTTGTTCTAAAGTTTGCACGGGGGTCTGCAAAGAGTTTGGCAAGAATGAAAGGTAGTTGTCCAAAACTCGTTCTTTTCCAATAGAATAACCATGGATAAGGCAGGAGAGTGGTAAAGTACTGTTTTCTCTAAGTCTGAATGCTGACCACACTGTGCCTGTGTGCTGCAGCTTGCATCTTCGCCTTTGGGAAGCTGCCGCTCGCCGATTCTCCCGGAGGCGAAGAAGCGGCTTCTTCGCACACAGAGCATTGTGGCGAGCGCAGGGAGCTCCTGAGAGCGGTTTGTGCCGAAAGAAGCCCGGGACCGGCACTTAGCTTCGGAGAGCTGCGTATCTGCGTCTTCTGCGTGTCTTGCCGCTCTACACTCAGCAAAAAGCTTTTCCACCATATCTTGCAAGGAGAAACTCTGCCAGGAAAGAAAACATCCAAAATCTTGTTCTAAAGCTTGCACGGGGGTCTGCAAAGAGTTTGGCAAGAATGAAAGGTAGTTGTCCAAAACTCGTTCTTTTCCAATAGAATAACCATGGAAAAGGCAGGAGAGTGGTAAAGTACTGTTTTCTCTAAGTCTGAAGGCTGCCCACACTGTGCCTGTGTGCTGCAGCTTGCATCTTCGCCTTTGGGAAGCTGCCGCTCGCCGATTCTCCCGGAGGCGAAGAAGCGGCTTCTTCGCACACAGAGCATTGTGGCGAGCGCAGGGAGCTCCTGAGAGCGGTTTGTGCCGAAGCTTCTTCGCACACAGAAGCATTGTGGCGAGCGCAGGAGCTCCTGAAGGCGGTTTGTGCCGAAAGCAGCCCGGGACCGGCACTTAGCTTCGGAGAGCTTTGCAAGGAGAAACTCTGCCAGGAAAGAAAACATCCAAAATCTTGTTCTAAAGCTTGCACGGAGGTCTTGCAAAGAGTTTGGCAAGAATGAAAGGTAGTTGTCCAAAACTCGTTCTTTTCCAATAGAATAACCATGGAAAAGGCAGGAGAGTGGTAAAGTACTGTTTTCTCTAAGTCTGAAGGCTGCCCACACTGTGCCTGTGTGCTGCAGCTTGCATCTTCGCCTTTGGGAAGCTGCCGCTCGCCGATTCTCCCGCAGGCGAAGAAGCGGCTTCTTCGCACACAGAGCATTGTGGCGAGCGCAGGGAGCTCCTGAGAGCGGTTTGTGCCGAAAGAAGCCCGGGACCGGCACTTAGCTTCGGAGAGCTGCGTATCTGCGTCTTCTGCGTGTCTTGCCGCTCTACACTCAGCAAAAAGCTTTTCCACCATATCTTGCAAGGAGAAACTCTGCCAGGAAAGAAAACATCTAAAATCTTGTTCTAAAGCTTGCACGGGGGTCTGCAAAGAGTTTGGCAAGAATGAAAGGTAGTTGTCCAAAACTCGTTCTTTTCCAATAGAATAACCATGGAAAAGGCAGGAGAGTGGTAAAGTACTGTTTTCTCTAAGTCTGAAGGCTGCCCACACTGTGCCTGTGTGCTGCAGCTTGCATCTTCGCCTTTGGGAAGCTGCCGCTCGCCGATTCTCCCGCAGGCGAAGAAGCGGCTTCTTCGCACACAGAGCATTGTGGCGAGCGCAGGGAGCTCCTGAGAGCGGTTTGTGCCGAAAGAAGCCCGGGACCGGCACTTAGCTTCGGAGAGCTGCGTATCTGCGTCTTCTGCGTGTCTTGCCGCTCTACACTCAGCCAAAAGCTTTTCCACCATATCTTGCAAGGAGAAACTCTGCCAGGAAAGAAAACATCCAAAATCTTGTTCTAAAGCTTGCACGGAGGTCTGCAAAGAGTTTGGCAAGAATGAAAGGTAGTTGTCCAAAACTCGTTCTTTTCCAATAGAATAACCATGGAAAAGGCAGGAGAGTGGTAAAGTACTGTTTTCTCTAAGTCTGAAGGCTGCCCACACTGTGCCTGTGTGCTGCAGCTTGCATCTTCGCCTTTGGGAAGCTGCCGCTCGCCGATTCTCCCGGAGGCGAAGAAGCGGCTTCTTCGCACACAGAGCATTGTGGCGAGCGCAGGGAGCTCCTGAGAGCGGTTTGTGCCGAAAGAAGCCCGGGACCGGCACTTAGCTTCGGAGAGCTGCGTATCTGCGTCTTCTGCGTGTCTTGCCGCTCTACACTCAGCAAAAAGCTTTTCCACCATATCTTGCAAGGAGAAACTCTGCCAGGAAAGAAAACATCCAAAATCTTGTTCTAAAGCTTGCACGGGGGTCTGCAAAGAGTTTGGCAAGAATGAAAGGTAGTTGTCCAAAACTCGTTCTTTTCCAATAGAATAACCATGGAAAAGGCAGGAGAGTGGTAAAGTACTGTTTTCTCTAAGTCTGAATGCTGCCCACACTGTGCCTGTGTGCTGCAGCTTGCATCTTCGCCTTTGGGAAGCTGCCGCTCGCCGATTCTCCCGGAGGCGAAGAAGCGGCTTCTTCGCACACAGAGCATTGTGGCGAGCGCGGGGAGCTCCTGAGAGCGGTTTGTGCCGAAAGAAGCCCGGGACCGGCACTTAGCTTCGGAGAGCTGCGTATCTGCGTCTACTGCGTGTCTTGCCGCTCTACACTCAGCAAAAAGCTTTTCCACCATATCTTGCAAGGAGAAACTCTGCCAGGAAAGAAAACATCCAAAATCTTGTTCTAAAGCTTGCACGGAGGTCTGCAAAGAGTTTGGCAAGAATGAAAGGTAGTTGTCCAAAACTCGTTCTTTTCCAATATAATAACCATGGAAAAGGCAGGAGAGTGGTAAAGTACTGTTTTCTCTAAGTCTGAATGCTGCCCACACTGTGCCTGTGTGCTGCAGCTTGCATCTTCGCCTTTGGGAAGCTGCCGCTCGCCGATTCTCCCGGAGGCGAAGAAGCGGCTTCTTCGCACACAGAGCATTGTGGCGAGCGCAGGGAGCTCCTGAGAGCGGTTTGTGCCGAAAGAAGCCCGGGACCGGCACTTAGCTTCGGAGAGCTGCGTATCTGCGTCTTCTGCGTGTCTTGCCACTCTACACTCAGCAAAAAGCTTTTCCACCATATCTTGCAAGGAGAAACTCTGCCAGGAAAGAAAACATCCAAAATCTTGTTCTAAAGCTTGCACGGAGGTCTGCAAAGAGTTTGGCAAGAATGAAAGGTAGTTGTCCAAAACTCGTTCTTTTCCAAAATAATAACCATGGAAAACGCAGGAGAGTGGTAAAGTACTGTTTTCTCTAAGTCTGAAGGCTGCCCACACTGTGCCTGTGTGCTGCAGCTTGCATCTTCGCCTTTGGGAAGCTGCCGCTCGCCGATTCTCCCGGAGGCGAAGAAGCGGCTTCTTCGCACACAGAGCATTGTGGCGAGCGCAGGGAGCTCCTGAGAGCGGTTTGTGCCGAAAGAAGCCCGGGACCGGCACTTAGCTTCGGAGAGCTGCGTATCTGCGTCTTCTGCGTGTCTTGCCGCTCTACACTCAGCCAAAAGCTTTTCCACCATATCTTGCAAGGAGAAACTCTGCCAGGAAAGAAAACATCCAAAATCTTGTTCTAAAGCTTGCACGGAGGTCTGCAAAGAGTTTGGCAAGAATGAAAGGTAGTTGTCCAAAACTCGTTCTTTTCCAATAGAATAACCATGGAAAAGGCAGGAGAGTGGTAAAGTACTCTTTTCTCTAAGTCTGAAGGCTGCCCACACTGTGCCTGTGTGCTGCAGCTTGCATCTTCGCCTTTGGGAAGCTGCCGCTCGCCGATTCTCCCGCAGGCGAAGAAGCGGCTTCTTCGCACACAGAGCATTGTGGCGAGCGCAGGGAGCTCCTGAGAGCGGTTTGTGCGGAAAGAAGCCCGGGACCGGCACTTAGCTTCGGAGAGCTGCGTATCTGCGTCTTCTGCGTGTCTTGCCGCTCTACACTCAGCCAAAAGCTTTTCCACCATATCTTGCAAGGAGAAACTCTGCCAGGAAAGAAAACATCCAAAATCTTGTTCTAAAGCTTGCACGGGGGTCTGCAAAGAGTTTGGCAAGAATGAAAGGTAGTTGTCCAAAACTCGTTCTTTTCCAATAGAACAACCATGGAAAAGGCAGGAGAGTGGTAAAGTACTGTTTTCTCTAAGTCTGAAGGCTGCCCACACTGTGCCTGTGTGCTGCAGCTTGCATCTTCGCCTTTGGGAAGCTGCCGCTCGCCGATTCTCCCGCAGGCGAAGAAGCGGCTTCTTCGCACACAGAGCATTGTGGCGAGCGCAGGGAGCTCCTGAGAGCGGTTTGTGCCGAAAGAAGCCCGGGACCGGCACTTAGCTTCGGAGAGCTGCGTATCTGCGTCTTCTGCGTGTCTTGCCGCTCTACACTCAGCCAAAAGCTTTTCCACCATATCTTGCAAGGAGAAACTCTGCCAGGAAAGAAAACATCCAAAATCTTGTTCTAAAGCTTGCACGGGGGTCTGCAAAGAGTTTGGCAAGAATGAAAGGTAGTTGTCCAAAACTCGTTCTTTTCCAATAGAATAACCATGGAAAAGGCAGGAGAGTGGTAAAGTACTGTTTTCTCTAAGTCTGAATGCTGCCCACACTGTGCCTGTGTGCTGCAGCTTGCATCTTCGCCTTTGGGAAGCTGCCGCTCGCCGATTCTCCCGGAGGCGAAGAAGCGGCTTCTTCGCACACAGAGCATTGTGGCGAGCGCAGGGAGCTCCTGAGAGCGGTTTGTGCCGAAAGAAGCCCGGGACCGGCACTTAGCTTCGGAGAGCTGCGTATCTGCGTCTTCTGCGTGTCTTGCCGCTCTACACTCAGCCAAAAGCTTTTCCACCATATCTTGCAAGGAGAAACTCTGCCAGGAAAGAAAACATCCAAAATCTTGTTCTAAAGCTTGCACGGGGGTCTGCAAAGAGTTTGGCAGGAATGAAAGGTAGTTGTCCAAAACTCGTTCTTTTCCAATAGAACAACCATGGAAAAGGCAGGAGAGTGGTAAAGTACTGTTTTCTCTAAGTCTGAAGGCTGCCCACACTGTGCCTGTGTGCTGCAGCTTGCATCTTCGCCTTTGGGAAGCTGCCGCTCGCCGATTCTCCCGGAGGCGAAGAAGCGGCTTCTTCGCACACAGAGCATTGTGGCGAGCGCAGGGAGCTCCTGAGAGCGGTTTGTGCCGAAAGAAGCCCGGGACCGGCACTTAGCTTCGGAGAGCTGCGTATCTGCGTCTTCTGCGTGTCTTGCCGCTCTACACTCAGCCAAAAGCTTTTCCACCATATCTTGCAAGGAGAAACTCTGCCAGGAAAGAAAACATCCAAAATCTTGTTCTAAAGCTTGCACGGGGGTCTGCAAAGAGTTTGGCAAGAATGAAAGGTAGTTGTCCAAAACTCGTTCTTTTCCAATAGAATAACCATGGAAAAGGCAGGAGAGTGGTAAAGTACTGTTTTCTCTAAGTCTGAATGCTGCCCACACTGTGCCTGTGTGCTGCAGCTTGCATCTTCGCCTTTGGGAAGCTGCCGCTCGCCGATTCTCCCGGAGGCGAAGAAGCGGCTTCTTCGCACACAGAGCATTGTGGCGAGCGCAGGGAGCTCCTGAGAGCGGTTTGTGCCGAAAGAAGCCCGGGACCGGCACTTAGCTTCGGAGAGCTGCGTATCTGCGTCTTCTGCGTGTCTTGCCGCTCTACACTCAGCAAAAAGCTTTTCCACCATATCTTGCAAGGAGAAACTCTGCCAGGAAAGAAAACATCCAAAATCTTGTTCTAAAGCTTGCACGGGGGTCTGCAAAGAGTTTGGCAAGAATGAAAGGTAGTTGTCCAAAACTCGTTCTTTTCCAATAGAATAACCATGGAAAAGGCAGGAGAGTGGTAAAGTACTGTTTTCTCTAAGTCTGAAGGCTGCCCACACTGTGCCTGTGTGCTGCAGCTTGCATCTTCGCCTTTGGGAAGCTGCCGCTCGCCGATTCTCCCGGAGGCGAAGAAGCGGCTTCTTCGCACACAGAGCATTGTGGCGAGCGCAGGGAGCTCCTGAGAGCGGTTTGTGCCGAAAGAAGCCCGGGACCGGCACTTAGCTTCGGAGAGCTGCGTATCTGCGTCTTCTGCGTGTCTTGCCGCTCTACACTCAGCCAAAAGCTTTTCCACCATATCTTGCAAGGAGAAACTCTGCCAGGAAAGAAAACATCCAAAATCTTGTTCTAAAGCTTGCACGGAGGTCTGCAAAGAGTTTGGCAAGAATGAAAGGTAGTTGTCCAAAACTCGTTCTTTTCCAATAGAATAACCATGGAAAAGGCAGGAGAGTGGTAAAGTACTGTTTTCTCTAAGTCTGAAGGCTGCCCACACTGTGCCTGTGTGCTGCAGCTTGCATCTTCGCCTTTGGGAAGCTGCCGCTCGCCGATTCTCCCGCAGGCGAAGAAGCGGCTTCTTCGCACACAGAGCATTGTGGCGAGCGCAGGGAGCTCCTGAGAGCGGTTTGTGCCGAAAGAAGCCCGGGACCGGCACTTAGCTTCGGAGAGCTGCGTATCTGCGTCTTCTGCGTGTCTTGCCGCTCTACACTCAGCCAAAAGCTTTTCCACCATATCTTGCAAGGAGAAACTCTGCCAGGAAAGAAAACATCCAAAATCTTGTTCTAAAGCTTGCACGGGGGTCTGCAAAGAGTTTGGCAAGAATGAAAGGTAGTTGTCCAAAACTCGTTCTTTTCCAATAGAATAACCATGGAAAAGGCAGGAGAGTGGTAAAGTACTGTTTTCTCTAAGTCTGAAGGCTGCCCATACTGTGCCTGTGTGCTGCAGCTTGCATCTTCGCCTTTGGGAAGCTGCCGCTCGCCGATTCTCCCGGAGGCGAAGAAGCGGCTTCTTCGCACACAGAGCATTGTGGCGAGCGCAGGGAGCTCCTGAGAGCGGTTTGTGCCGAAAGAAGCCCGGGACCGGCACTTAGCTTCGGAGAGCTGCGTATCTGCGTCTTCTGCGTGTCTTGCCGCTCTACACTCAGCAAAAAGCTTTTCCACCATATCTTGCAAGGAGAAACTCTGCCAGGAAAGAAAACATCCAAAATCTTGTTCTAAAGCTTGCACGCGGGTCTGCAAAGAGTTTGGCAAGAATGAAAGGTAGTTGTCCAAAACTCGTTCTTTTCCAATAGAATAACCATGGAAAAGGCAGGAGAGTGGTAAAGTACTGTTTTCTCTAAGTCTGAATGCTGCCCACACTGTGCCTGTTTGCTGCAGCTTGCATCTTCGCCTTTGGGAAGCTGCCGCTCGCCGATTCTCCCGGAGGCGAAGAAGCGGCTTCTTCGCACACAGAGCATTGTGGCGAGCGCAGGGAGCTCCTGAGAGCGGTTTGTGCCGAAAGAAGCCCGGGACCGGCACTTAGCTTCGGAGAGCTGCGTATCTGCGTCTTCTGCGTGTCTTGCCGCTCTACACTCAGCAAAAAGCTTTTCCACCATATCTTGCAAGGAGAAACTCTGCCAGGAAAGAAAACATCCAAAATCTTGTTCTAAAGCTTGCACGGGGGTCTGCAAAGAGTTTGGCAAGAATGAAAGGTAGTTGTCCAAAACTCGTTCTTTTCCAATAGAATAACCATGGAAAAGGCAGGAGAGTGGTAAAGTACTGTTTTCTCTAAGTCTGAAGGCTGCCCACACTGTGCCTGTGTGCTGCAGCTTGCATCTTCGCCTTTGGGAAGCTGCCGCTCGCCGATTCTCCCGCAGGCGAAGAAGCGGCTTCTTCGCACACAGAGCATTGTGGCGAGCGCAGGGAGCTCCTGAGAGCGGTTTGTGCCGAAAGAAGCCCGGGACCGGCACTTAGCTTCGGAGAGCTGCATATCTGCGTCTTCTGCGTGTCTTGCCGCTCTACACTCAGCAAAAAGCTTTTCCACCATATCTTGCAAGGAGAAACTCTGCCAGGAAAGAAAACATCCAAAATCTTGTTCTAAAGCTTGCACGGGGGTCTGCAAAGAGTTTGGCAAGAATGAAAGGTAGTTGTCCAAAACTCGTTCTTTTCCAATAGAATAACCATGGAAAAGGCAGGAGAGTGGTAAAGTACTGTTTTCTCTAAGTCTGAAGGCTGCCCACACTGTGCCTGTGTGCTGCAGCTTGCATCTTCGCCTTTGGGAAGCTGCCGCTCGCCGATTCTCCCGGAGGCGAAGAAGCGGCTTCTTCGCACACAGAGCATTGTGGCGAGCGCAGGGAGCTCCTGAGAGCGGTTTGTGCCGAAAGAAGCCCGGGACCGGCACTTAGCTTCGGAGAGCTGCGTATCTGCGTCTTCTGCGTGTCTTGCCGCTCTACACTCAGCAAAAAGCTTTTCCACCATATCTTGCAAGGAGAAACTCTGCCAGGAAAGAAAACATCCAAAATCTTGTTCTAAAGCTTGCACGGGGGTCTGCAAAGAGTTTGGCAAGAATGAAAGGTAGTTGTCCAAAACTCGTTCTTTTCCAATAGAATAACCATGGAAAAGGCAGGAGAGTGGTAAAGTACTGTTTTCTCTAAGTCTGAAGGCTGCCCACACTGTGCCTGTGTGCTGCAGCTTGCATCTTCGCCTTTGGGAAGCTGCCGCTCGCCGATTCTCCCGGAGGCGAAGAAGCGGCTTCTTCGCACACAGAGCATTGTGGCGAGCGCAGGGAGCTCCTGAGAGCGGTTTGTGCCGAAAGAAGCCCGGGACCGGCACTTAGCTTCGGAGAGCTGCGTATCTGCGTCTTCTGCGTGTCTTGCCGCTCTACACTCAGCAAAAAGCTTTTCCACCATATCTTGCAAGGAGAAACTCTGCCAGGAAAGAAAACATCCAAAATCTTGTTCTAAAGCTTGCACGGGGGTCTGCAAAGAGTCTGGCAAGAATGAAAGGTAGTTGTCCAAAACTCGTTCTTTTCCAATAGAATAACCATGGAAAAGGCAGGAGAGTGGTAAAGTACTGTTTTCTCTAAGTCTGAATGCTGCCCACACTGTGCCTGTGTGCTGCAGCTTGCATCTTCGCCTTTGGGAAGCTGCCGCTCGCCGATTCTCCCGGAGGCGAAGAAGCGGCTTCTTCGCACACAGAGCATTGTGGCGAGCGCAGGGAGCTCCTGAGAGCGGTTTGTGCCGAAAGAAGCCCGGGACCGGCACTTATCTTCGGAGAGCTGCGTATCTGCGTCTTCTGCGTGTCTTGCCGCTCTACACTCAGCCAAAAGCTTTTCCACCATATCTTGCAAGGAGAAACTCTGCCAGGAAAGAAAACATCCAAAATCTTGTTCTAAAGCTTGCACGGGGGTCTGCAAAGAGTTTGGCAAGAATGAAAGGTAGTTGTCCAAAACTCGTTCTTTTCCAATAGAATAACCATGGAAAAGGCAGGAGAGTGGTAAAGTACTGTTTTCTCTAAGTCTGAAGGCTGCCCACACTGTGCCTGTGTGCTGCAGCTTGCATCTTCGCCTTTGGGAAGCTGCCGCTCGCCGATTCTCCCGGAGGCGAAGAAGCAGCTTCTTCGCACACAGAGCATTGTGGCGAGCGCAGGGAGCTCCTGAGAGCAGTTTGTGCCGAAAGAAGCCCGGGACCGGCACTTAGCTTCGGAGAGCTGCGTATCTGCGTCTTCTGCATGTCTTGCCGCTCTACACTCAGCCAAAAGCTTTTCCACCATATCTTGCAAGGAGAAACTCTGCCAGGAAAGAAAACATCCAAAATCTTGTTCTAAAGCTTGCACGGGGGTCTGCAAAGAGTTTGGCAAGAATGAAAGGTAGTTGTCCAAAACTCGTTCTTTTCCAATAGAATAACCATGGAAAAGGCAGGAGAGTGGTAAAGTACTGTTTTCTCTAAGTCTGAAGGCTGCCCACACTGTGCCTGTGTGCTGCAGCTTGCATCTTCGCCTTTGGGAAGCTGCCGCTCGCCGATTCTCCCGGAGGCGAAGAAGCGGCTTCTTCGCACACAGAGCATTGTGGCGAGCGCAGGGAGCTCCTGAGAGCGGTTTGTGCCGAAAGAAGCCCGGGACCGGCACTTAGCTTCGGAGAGCTGCGTATCTGCGTCTTCTGCGTGTCTTGCCGCTCTACACTCAGCAAAAAGCTCTTCCACCATATCTTGCAAAGAGAAACTCTGCCAGGAAAGAAAACATCCAAAATCTTGTTCTAAAGCTTGCACGGGGGTCTGCAAAGAGTTTGGCAAGAATGAAAGGTAGTTGTCCAAAACTCCTTCTTTTCCAATAGAATAACCATGGAAAAGGCAGGAGAGTGGTAAAGTACTGTTTTCTCTAAGTCTGAAGGCTGCCCACACTGTGCCTGTGTGCTGCAGCTTGCATCTTCGCCTTTGGGAAGCTGCCGCTCGCCGATTCTCCCGCAGGCGAAGAAGCGGCTTCTTCGCACACAGAGCATTGTGGCGAGCGCAGGGAGCTCCTGAGAGCGGTTTGTGCCGAAAGAAGCCCGGGACCGGCACTTAGCTTCGGAGAGCTGCGTATCTGCGTCTTCTGCGTGTCTTGCCGCTCTACACTCAGCAAAAAGCTTTTCCACCATATCTTGCAAGGAGAAACTCTGCCAGGAAAGAAAACATCCAAAATCTTGTTCTAAAGCTTGCACGGGGGTCTGCAAAGAGTTTGGCAAGAATGAAAGGTAGTTGTCCAAAACTCGTTCTTTTCCAATAGAATAACCATGGAAAAGGCAGGAGAGTGGTAAAGTACTGTTTTCTCTAAGTCTGAAGGCTGCCCACACTGTGCCTGTGTGCTGCAGCTTGCATCTTCGCCTTTGGGAAGCTGCCGCTCGCCGATTCTCCCGCAGGCGAAGAAGCGGCTTCTTCGCACACAGAGCATTGTGGCGAGCGCAGGGAGCTCCTGAGAGCGGTTTGTGCCGAAAGAAGCCCGGGACCGGCACTTAGCTTCGGAGAGCTGCGTATCTGCGTCTTCTGCATGTCTTGCCGCTCTACACTCAGCCAAAAGCTTTTCCACCATATCTTGCAAGGAGAAACTCTGCCAGGAAAGAAAACATCCAAAATCTTGTTCTAAAGCTTGCACGGGGGTCTGCAAAGAGTTTGGCAAGAATGAAAGGTAGTTGTCCAAAACTCGTTCTTTTCCAATAGAATAACCATGGAAAAGGCAGGAGAGTGGTAAAGTACTGTTTTCTCTAAGTCTGAAGGCTGCCCACACTGTGCCTGTGTGCTGCAGCTTGCATCTTCGCCTTTGGGAAGCTGCCGCTCGCCGATTCTCCCGGAGGCGAAGAAGCGGCTTCTTCGCACACAGAGCATTGTGGCGAGCGCAGGGAGCTCCTGAGAGCGGTTTGTGCCGAAAGAAGCCCGGGACCGGCACTTAGCTTCGGAGAGCTGCGTATCTGCGTCTTCTGCGTGTCTTGCCGCTCTACACTCAGCCAAAAGCTTTTCCACCATATCTTGCAAGGAGAAACTCTGCCAGGAAAGAAAACATCCAAAATCTTGTTCTAAAGCTTGCACGGGGGTCTGCAAAGAGTTTGGCAAGAATGAAAGGTAGTTGTCCAAAACTCGTTCTTTTCCAATATAATAACCATGGATAAGGCAGGAGAGTGGTAAAGTACTGTTTTCTCTAAGTCTGAAGGCTGCCCACACTGTGCCTGTGTGCTGCAGCTTGCATCTTCGCCTTTGGGAAGCTGCCGCTCGCCGATTCTCCCGCAGGCGAAGAAGCGGCTTCTTCGCACACAGAGCATTGTGGCGAGCGCAGGGAGCTCCTGAGAGCGGTTTGTGCCGAAAGAAGCCCGGGACCGGCACTTAGCTTCGGAGAGCTGCGTATCTGCGTCTTCTGCGTGTCTTGCCGCTCTACACTCAGCAAAAAGCTTTTCCACCATATCTTGCAAGGAGAAACTCTGCCAGGAAAGAAAACATCCAAAATCTTGTTCTAAAGCTTGCACGGGGGTCTGCAAAGAGTTTGGCAAGAATGAAAGGTAGTTGTCCAAAACTCGTTCTTTTCCAATAGAATAACCATGGAAAAGGCAGGAGAGTGGTAAAGTACTGTTTTCTCTAAGTCTGAAGGCTGCCCACACTGTGCCTGTTTGCTGCAGCTTGCATCTTCGCCTTTGGGAAGCTGCCGCTCGCCGATTCTCCCGGAGGCGAAGAAGCGGCTTCTTCGCACACAGAGCATTGTGGCGAGCGCAGGGAGCTCCTGAGAGCGGTTTGTGCCGAAAGAAGCCCGGGACCGGCACTTAGCTTCGGAGAGCTGCGTATCTGCGTCTTCTGCGTGTCTTGCCGCTCTACACTCAGCAAAAAGCTTTTCCACCATATCTTGCAAGGAGAAACTCTGCCAGGAAAGAAAACATCCAAAATCTTGTTCTAAAGCTTGCACGGGGGTCTGCAAAGAGTTTGGCAAGAATGAAATGTAGTTGTCCAAAACTCCTTCTTTTCCAATAGAATAACCATGGAAAAGGCAGGAGAGTGGTAAAGTACTGTTTTCTCTAAGTCTGAAGGCTGCCCACACTGTGCCTGTGTGCTGCAGCTTGCATCTTCGCCTTTGGGAAGCTGCCGCTCGCCGATTCTCCCGCAGGCGAAGAAGCGGCTTCTTCGCACACAGAGCATTGTGGCGAGCGCAGGGAGCTCCTGAGAGCGGTTTGTGCCGAAAGAAGCCCGGGACCGGCACTTAGCTTCGGAGAGCTGCGTATCTGCGTCTTCTGCGTGTCTTGCCGCTCTACACTCAGCAAAAAGCTTTTCCACCATATCTTGCAAGGAGAAACTCTGCCAGGAAAGAAAACATCCAAAATCTTGTTCTAAAGCTTGCACGGGGGTCTGCAAAGAGTTTGGCAAGAATGAAAGGTAGTTGTCCAAAACTCGTTCTTTTCCAATAGAATAACCATGGAAAAGGCAGGAGAGTGGTAAAGTACTGTTTTCTCTAAGTCTGAAGGCTGCCCACACTGTGCCTGTGTGCTGCAGCTTGCATCTTCGCCTTTGGGAAGCTGCCGCTCGCCGATTCTCCCGGAGGCGAAGAAGCGGCTTCTTCGCACACAGAGCATTGTGGCAAGCGCAGGGAGCTCCTGAGAGCGGTTTGTGCCGAAAGAAGCCCGGGACCGGCACTTAGCTTCGGAGAGCTGCGTATCTGCGTCTTCTGCGTGTCTTGCCGCTCTACACTCAGCAAAAAGCTTTTCCACCATATCTTGCAAGGAGAAACTCTGCCAGGAAAGAAAACATCCAAAATCTTGTTCTAAAGCTTGCACGGGGGTCTGCAAAGAGTTTGGCAAGAATGAAAGGTAGTTGTCCAAAACTCCTTCTTTTCCAATAGAATAACCATGGAAAAGGCAGGAGAGTGGTAAAGTACTGTTTTCTCTAAGTCTGAAGGCTGCCCACACTGTGCCTGTGTGCTGCAGCTTGCATCTTCGCCTTTGGGAAGCTGCCGCTCGCCGATTCTCCCGCAGGCGAAGAAGCGGCTTCTTCGCACACAGAGCATTGTGGCAAGCGCAGGGAGCTCCTGAGAGCGGTTTGTGCCGAAAGAAGCCCGGGACCGGCACTTAGCTTCGGAGAGCTGCGTATCTGCGTCTTCTGCGTGTCTTGCCGCTCTACACTCAGCAAAAAGCTTTTCCACCATATCTTGCAAAGAGAAACTCTGCCAGGAAAGAAAACATCCAAAATCTTGTTCTAAAGCTTGCACGGGGGTCTGCAAAGAGTTTGGCAAGAATGAAAGGTAGTTGTCCAAAACTCGTTCTTTTCCAATAGAATATAACAACGGAAAAGGCAGGAGAGTGGTAAAGTACTGGTTTCTCTAAGTCTGAATGCAGCCCACACTGTGCCTGCATGGTGCGGCTTGCATCTTCGCCTTTGGGAAGCTGCCGCTCGCAGTGTCTCCCGAGGCGAAGAAGCGGCTTCTTTGCACACAGAGCATTGGGCCGGTCGCGGTGAGCACCTAAGAGCGGCTTCTGCCGAAAGAAGCCCGGGACCGGCACTTAGCTTCGGAGAGCTGCGTATCTGCGTCTTCTGCGTGTCTTGCCGCTCAACACTCAGCAAAAAGCTTTTCCACCATATCTTGCAAAGAGAAACTCTGCCAGGAAAGAAAACATCCCCGATCTTCTTCTAAAAGTTGCACAGAGGACTGCAGGGTGTTTAAGAAGATGAAAAGGATAGTGTCCCGAAACTCCTTTTATTCGAATATAACGTGAATCAGGAGAATGCTAATGTACTCGTTTCTATCAATTTGAAAGCTTCACACGCTATATCCGTGTGCTGCGGCTTGCATCTTCGCCTTTGGGAAGCGGCCGTTCTCTCCATCTCCCGGAGGCGAAGAAGTGGCTTCTTCGCGCACAGAGCATTGTGCCGGTGGCGGTGTTCTCCGGAGAGCGGCTTCTGACGAAAGACGCCCTGGCAGGGGGCTTAGTTTCGGAGAGCTCTTTACTCTGCCTTCTGCCTCTCTGGTCGCATAAAACTTAGCAAAAAGCTTTTTTACTATGTCTTGCAAGGACCAACTGTGCCAGTATGGAAAGCATCTCCGCTCTTGTTCTAGAAGTTGCACGGAGGTCTGCAGAGTGTTTAGCAAGAAGCAAAAGAAAGTTGTCCAAAACTCCTTCTTTTGGAATGGTAATGTGAATGGAAAAGGCCGGAGAGTGGTAAGGTACTGTTTTCTTTAGGTTTGAGAGCTGCACACACAATCCCCATGTTGTGCGACTTTTTTCTTCGCTTTTAAAGACGCGGCCGCGGTCTCCGTCTCCCGGAGGCGAAGAAGCCGCTTCTTTGCACACAGAGCATTGTGCCGGTCGCGCTGCGCTCCGGAGCACGGCTTCTGCGGAAAGACGCCCGGGAGCGGTCCTTACCTTCGGAGAGCTCCGTATCTCTGAATCTGCGTCTCTTGTCGCCTACATCTTAGCAAAAAGCTTTTCTACTAGGTCTCGCAAGGAGAAACTCTCCCAGTACAAAAAGCATCCCGGATCTTTTTCTGGAAGTTGCACGGAGTGTCAGCAGAGTGTTAGGCAAGAAGCAAAAGAAAGTTGTCCAAAACCCCTTTTCTTCCAATGTTAATGTGAATTGAAAAGGCAGGAGAATGAGGAAGTGCTGTTTTCTGTCCGTTTGAAAGCTGTCACAAGGAGAAACTCTATCAGCACCTCAAGTTTTCCTCCATTTTACTCCCGATCTTTCTTTTGCTGTGCAGTCAAGAAGCACCCCACTTTCTTAGTTATGCTGCAGGTTGTCTTCAAATGGCTTTGCTTTCTGTCCCCTCCTCCCCATTTCTAACAGGCACAAGCACATTCCCTTCCCGGAACAAAATCCTGGTAATAGAGCCAGGAAGACTACGCTTTGACTTTGAGAACCAAAACCTATCTAAGAGAAAATAGTCCATTCTTTGAGACCCAATATCACACATCTGTGTGCAGGAGGAAGAGGGGTGCGTGCGTGCGTGAATGGGAAGTGTACTCGCCAACAAACTAGAGCCAATATTAGTAACCAACATGTAACAAGTGTGGACGTATCTAATTCCCGGCTCTTTTTTGGATCTTTTTTCTTCAAGGTTATTTTGCTTTTAAAGATTTTCTAGTCATTTGAAAGATTCTTCTTGGTTTGTGTGAGAATAGAAATCTCCATAAAGCTTACTACGTAAAAGCAGGGTAATCTTTTGGACTTGATGATGACTATTTGGGAGATGATATTTCCATCTGCATAAATCAATTTCCTTGTTTTGGAAATATTTTTGTCACGGAAAGTAGTAAGTTTCAAGATGTGTTTTTAGAAGGTGTAAAAATTGAGATCCTCATTTGTAGCAAAGCAATACAAAGAATATCCCTTAAAACCATCCACTCCATCATTTCATTTTTGTATTTTTGTCTTTTCAATAGCTAGTTCTCACTTTCAGGTGGCTTTTAAATGCCATGGTTTGACACAATTTTGTTATTCATTTCTAAGCTTCAAAATGATATTTAAGAAGAGTAATTTCCTGTAACTACTGGACAGTTTGCAAATTAACATCAAAGTGGAGGGAGGGAGGGAAGGAAGTGGCAGAAGGACGTGGCAGAAAGAAGGACATAGTGGAAGGAAGGCAGTGAAGGAAGGAAGTGGGGGAAGGAAAGAAAAGAAAGAAGGAAAGAGAAAGAAAAGAAAGAAAGAAAGAAAGAAAGAAAGAAAGAAAGAGAAAGAAAGAAAGAAAGAAAGAAAGAAAGAAAGAAAGAAAGAAAGAAAGAAAGAAAGAAAGAAAGAAAGAAAGAAAGAAAGAAAGAAAGAAAGAAAGAAAGAAAGAAAGAAAGAAAGAAAGAAAGAAAGAAAGAAAGAAAGAAAGAAAGAAAGAAAGAAAGAAAGAAAGAAAGAAAAAGAAAGAAAGAAAAGGAAGGGAAAAAGAAGGAACAAGGGAAAGAGGGAAAGGGGGAAAGGGGGAAAGGGGGAAAGGGGGAAAGAAAGAAAGAAAGAAAGAGAGAAAGAAAGAAAGAAAGAAAGAAAGAAAGAAAGAAAGAAAGAAAGAAAGAAAGAAAGAAAGAAAGAAAGAAAGAAAGAAAGAAAGAAAGAAAGAAAGAAAGAGAGAAAGAGAGAAAGAGAGAAAGAGAGAAAGAGAGAAAGAGAGAGAGAGAGAGAGAGAAAGAGAGAAAGAGAGAAAGAAAGAAAGAAAGAAAGAAAGAAAGAAAGAAAGAAAGAAAGAAAGAAAGAAAGAAAGAAAGAGAAGGGAAGAAAATTCCCAAATGTCAGAAACGTTAAAGATGATAAAATACTTGCGTGTATGATAAAGAGCGAGGACTAGATATTAGATATAGTATTGCTAAATGGCACATAAATGTGAGACCCAAACAGTTCAACTCATTGGATAGCAGTTTCTCAGCATGAATATGTTATTTCTAGCTTCAACTTCTTACTGCTACTGTACAGAATGATTACCATAGAATAATGGAATGGTTGGCTTTGGAAGGGACCTTAAATTCACCTACCTCCTCCCCACCATGTCATTGTCAGGGACACCTTCCACTAGACCGCCTTAAGCTCAAAGACCCATTCAAGCTGGCCTTGATCACTTCCAGGAATTGGTCACCCACAACATGTTCTAGTGTCTCCCAACCATCTTGGCAAGGAATTTCTTCCCAATAGCCAAAGGAAACCTATACTCTTCAGGTTTTAAAGCCATCCACACTTTTCCTATTGCTCCGTGCCCTTGTGTAGCTCACTTGCCTCCTTCTGGTAGGCTGTCTTCAGCTACTGGAGAGCTGCTCTAACAATTTGCCCAGAGTCTGCTCTTCTCCAGGCTGAGAAAACGCCTGCGGGACTCTGACTTGATGACAGACTTCATGTGCTGCACTGGGGGCTCAGACCATTCTTCTTCTTGGAATTGTTGTAGGATGCTCAACCCCTGTTGACTGTGGTACAGGTACACAGTTCATTGTGGTACAGGTAATAAATAGATGATTGTTTTAATAAAGACACAATTGAAATGATAAGAGCTAAATTTTAACGCAAAATTAATTGGAGAAAGATTCCTAAACCTGTGGCCCGTTACCCCAGCCCATCCATTGATTGTAAATGACATTCCTTGCAGATGTTATGATACATGAACCAAAGCCAAGTGATGGATACTGCTTAAGATAGATGTTCTACCTGCTTACTGCAATATGGTCTTATCAGTCTAAAACAATCCCCCGAACATTAAGAACAAGAGATTACATCATGAAGTAATGAAGTGCTTTGGTTGAAAGTAAAAGGCATTTGAAAGAAATGGGTTTGGGGGCTAACGCAGCAAGATCTCAGAAATGGAGTGCCAGCTTAGTTCTCTGCTTCAGAGACAAGTGAAGCAATTCAGAAGTGTCCTCCTGTGAAAAAGGTTGACAGATCTTTCTGCACAACAGTTAACAGACGGCATCAGAAATGTGTGCAAATAACATACTAGCCACTACAAGTTTGTCCTCCAGGAGTGGAAGGGCCACTCAGACGCATAGCAGTGGTCTTGCTGCTGTGCCTGTTCAAATAGACAGAAAAGAATGAGGAAAACAAATTTTTCCATCTAGTTTGTTTCAGTATTGGTACAAAGACTATTTTCCCGCCCTCAGGAGACAGCAAAAACAGTCAACAACTGAAATGCTTCAGAAATGGAAATGATCTGAATCACAAATATTTCTTTTCACATCAAATTTAAAGCCTAAGTCATAACTGTCAAACAGATAGAACTACTTAAAGATGAATGTACTATACATACTAAAATATTCCCAGAGATAACTATTGTGTCCTTAGTCTGTTTAAAAGTCTAGACTTCCTGGTAAAAAAACTTGTACAGCGCTGAGGTAGCTCCACGACATTCTCTTTTCAGATTAATTAAACTCTTCAGTCTCACCACCGTTACCAATGGATTTCTGTAAGTCCTTGAAAACCAGTAATTTCCCTTTTTTCCTTCTATGAAAAAAATGACAGTGACAAGAGTTATTTGCACTCCCTATTTTCTGAAACAAGCCTGAACATCAAGCCTTAAGAACTTTATCATGAGTTTTACTTCAAACTAAATTTTAAGAGAATGGCAGAAAGAATGGGAGCCTCAAGCAAAAGAATTTAGGCTTCTAATTCTTGGGTTGTCTTCTTACTTACCTAAGACAAGAAGTGGAAAGAGAATAGATTAGAGTTAGCAGCTGTTTAAGATTTGCACGTACTCTTCCACTCTTCCAAGAGGTCAAGGATGCTTTTCTGGCCCTCCCTCCCTCCACAAGCTGCAGCTTCCTTCAAAGCACATTCACCTGCTGTGCAATGGAGCTCCCCACGAGCTCCATTGTGTTCCTCCACGGTTCTCCAGGGACTGCTGGGAGACAACCTGCTTGATGATGATGTCCTCCAGGGACTGTGGGGGATTCTTTGCTGTGTCAACTGGAGCACCTTCTCCTCCTTCTTGTCTCACTTTAGTATCATGCAGCTGCTTCTCATACTTCTTTTTTCCCTCACTTGTCACTGCCTATTCATATGTTTTGTACTTTTGACAATATATTTTCACAATGACTGATGGGCTCAGTTGCAGAAATGTGTCTTGCTAGAAAATTGGATACTATAGAAAACCATGATTTTACAGCAAAGAATAGTGGAAGTACAAATATACTGCTAAAGAACCAGAAAATTGACAATCATTCATTGTAATACGTCCCCTCATTTTGCCTTCTTTCTCCTTAAGATCTGGAAAGACTACTGGGCACTGAAAAACACTACAGTGTTGTTTCAAAGAAAAGACTTTTTTAGGATTCTAAGGCGCATGTTCCAATTGCTTGAGAAAATTGAGAAAAGGCACTTTGTCTTTTGTGATAAATATCATTAGCCAGTAGGGACAAAGTCTGACCAACAAGAGCAGATCAAAATCTGATGAGACCAAGCAATATACCTTGAGTGGCCAGGACAGAACCATTGAGTCATTGAATCTGTTGAATTGGAAGGACCCCATCAGGATCATCATCAGTCCAACTCCTGGCCCTGCCTGGGGCCATCCTTGAGAATCACACCATATGCCTGAGAGCAATGTCCCAAACTCAGACAGGTGTGATGGTGTGACCACTCCCTGGAAAGACTCTTCCAGTGCCCAGCCATTCTCTGGTTAAAAACTTTTTCCGGATACCCAACCTAAACCTCCCCTGACTCAGCTGCATGCCATTTCTTTGAGTCCTGTCTTTGTAGACCTCATTTGAGGACTTTCTAATACCAAGGTGATTCCGCCCCAGAGCAGAGCAGAGCAGAGCAGAGAAGAGCAGAGCAGAGCAGAGCAGAGCAGAGCAGAGCAAGACAATCCCCTTCCTTGCCCAGCTGGTGATACTGTGCCTGATGCACCCCAGGACAGGCTTGGCCCTCCTGGCTGCCAGGGCACTGCTGATGCACATTCAGCTTGCCATTGGCCAGGAGCCTGGGTCCCTTTCTGCAGTGCTTCTCCCAGCCTCTTGCTCCCTCCCCAGTCTATACACCCACCAGGATTGCCCTGTTGCAGGTGCTGAATCCAGCACTTGCCCTTGTTCCACTCCATCTGGTTGGTGATTGCCTGTGGGAATCCTCAAAAACAGAGGGGTTTGGGAAAGCTGCAAAAGGAAGGCCTCAGAGACAGCAGAACTGTCATTGGAGCTAAGCAGTAGTCATAAGGTTTGTCAGCAGAAAAATTAGATGAGAAGTAGAAAAGTAAGGACAAATGGAACAATGGTCTGTGTATTAATGCTTGTCTAGAATAACTCCCTAAGCTACAGCAAAGTATATCTAGCGCGATGTTAGGTAGTTCTAAGCTTAATAATGGAGCTCTGTGCGTTGTATCTTAAGGCTTACAAGCAGGTCTTTTATTCGAAAGAAGCGAGCATCGTTCTAAGCCCAGGTACATGTCTTTATAGTGATTGGACAGAAGTACTGTCAATATGCTTTTGCTTTGTGTGATTGGTCAAAAAACTTTTCAAGTAAGTTGTAACATTAAGTTCTTTGTCTGCTGCTGGGGACGTGAGCTGCTGGCAGCTTCCCATTGTCATCACCATGTCATGAGACTGATGCTGGAAAAAAACCAGCTTGAGACGCCGTCCCCAGCAGTCCCGCCCCTTTTGTGATTTGTGCATAGACTCCCGGCCAGCAAGAATTGCCCATCTCTCCTATTTGGCAAGATCTCTCTGCAAGGTCTCTGTGCCCTCAAGGGAGTTACTTCACAGCTCCTCCCAATGTAGTGTCTTTGGCAAACTGTCTTAATATTCCTTCAAGTGCTGTGTCCAGGTTGTTCAAAAGATGTTGAAGAGAACTGGCCCAATGATGATACTGTCTTAGCCACTGAAATAAGTGCTTCATACTTCCTCTTGTGCAGAAATCACAACAAATTTCTTTTCTATCCATGCAGATATCTTTTCTTATGCTCATGCTTTTTATCCCAACAGCAGCTGACACGACATTTACAGGCACAGCAACAGCACACTTTTCCTGCTCTTACTAGACTTAACAATTTTGCAACCGGTCAATCAGTGACCTTTGCAACTAAAGTCAGACCTTCAGCATTTCTCATTAAATGAATGTCTTCAGAAGAAAACTTTGCTGCCTACTCTGTACGACTGAAGAATAGATGATAATGAGTTAGCATCACAATCAGTTAAGTACAGAGCCTATACTTTAGCAGGGAAAAAATTAAAAGAAGAGCTCTTTTATGCAACAACTATCTGAGAAACAAAACAACTAGGATCTTCCACAGGGTTCCCTGCAGTAGAAATGTACTTGTATGAATGCAGAAGATAAAAGATGTGGTTTTGAAAGGCTATGTCCTTGCTAAGCTAAATTGGATCTCATCCTGTAGATGAAAGATCAAGGAGCTCAAAGCGGAGCTAGAGAGACATGTCCAGATAATGAGACAGAGCAAAGCATTTTCCAAGATAATTAAGCATTCTGGTGGACTGGCCAGTTAGGTTAAATCTGCCACACCCATTCACTTTCGGGGACTGAACTGTGGAGTGCTAAACCGTATCTGCTGCTGTGCAAAGTAAAAGAGATCCATCCAAATTGTATGGTTAGTGTGAACACTCTCACTCTCAATTGTAAAACACTTCATAAGCTATTAATCAGTCTTAGGAACAAAATGAAATAAAGCTGTTATGCCATCTGGGAATGGGAAAACATGTTCAAAATATTTTTTTCTCTATGCTTTCTTCTTTTTTCTTTTTCTTTTTTTCTTTTTTTTTTTTTTTTTTTTTAATCCCACATTATGTGATTGATAATTTCAACCATTCTGGAATGCTTTTAACAGATGAACCCAGCACAGTAGTTTTATTACAGGCTCTTGTCCCTTACATGCTTCAGGACAGGTTTGGAATATACTCCACAGTCAATTAGTGGTTTTTTATCTCTTTTCCCAGAGACAACTTTTAAAGGACTACTTAACCCCTAAAAATCATAATTTCTCTGGTTTCTCCAAGCTTTTTGAGAAAGCTGTTTTGGTTTTGTTTTGGTTTGTTGTTTGTTTTGTTTTATTGCATCATTCCTAATGTCTTCAGACCTACTACAAGAAGAAGTTAAAAATAGATCTTATTTGAAGAGACTGTTAAAGCTAATGAACTGCCAGTCTTGGTATTTGTATCTTTCTAAATCCTTTAAATTCCAAGGTTGCCTTCCTGAATCCTCAGTTACTTAGAAAACATTGTGTTTATAAAACAGACCCAGTTCAATTGCTTCTGCAAACTCACCTTCATTTTATAGGATTGTACTTCAAGAAATCTTGCTTCATTCAAACATTGAAAGTACAGATTTGACATCATCTGTGACCCTTCGATCTGTCTGAACTGTATTTCATTGTGTGAGTTTCTCAGTTGCTTCAAATAAGGACAGAATCTTTTCAATTTGCATAGCATGTTATCTGAAGATCTCCTGTCTGCTTTCTTCACTTGCTTTAATGGGAAGACAAGGGAAATACATTTTGAATGTTATCTTTTAGAGTCTACTTTTACCTACCAGTGTGCTTATATGGACTAGAACCAATGTCAGCTTGAAAGAAGGTATTGTCACGATCCGCTGATACCAAGGGGTTGGTTAACTGGTTGGTTGGTTAACTGATCTCGGAGTGCAACAGACAACCTGGAAAGGGGATTGCAGTATCAATCCAAACAAATGCACCTTTATAGAATGACCACAGCAAATGCCTGAAAGGAATCAGGGAGAGGAAAAGAATAAAAAAGAGGGGGAGAAAGAGAGAGGAGTATAGCTACCAAACATGGAGAGACTAAGTCCTCTTAGTCCAGCCGATAGAGTTTGCCTAGTCACGTTGGGAAGATCTCAAGTCCTGGTTAACTCAAGGTTCTATTATAGTCCATTGCTGAGGGGGGAAACAGAATCTTGAAATGGCTGAGATACAATCAAGAAGAAGAAGAAGTCTATTGAAATTGCTGAGGGGGAAAAAGATATTGAAGACGGGTACAGACAGTCCATGTTCTCAGCAGGATAAGTCAGTATCAGCAGTGAGTGGGACCCACTGTTTCAGGACTGCTTTCTGGGGGAAACCAGTCTAGGTCCGGTGAACACATCTGTAGGCAACACTCAGCAGGCATCCTGCTTCAGTCAGGCCAGCACCCCTGCATCAGAATTACAGGTGTCTCAGTCTCAGTCCTTGGTAGGGGGGCTTCAACCTCGGTGCCTCACGCTGGTAGTGGAGATGAAGGATTTTCCATGGGGGGGCTATCAAGTTGCCCCAGCAAGTTCATCTGGCCAAGAGGTGGGAAAATTCCTGGTCTATTGTCGTGAAGCAGGTGCAAGCATATAGGCCGGGTCGCCCTTTGGCAGGCCCTGCTAGAAGCAGTCACTGAAGACACAGCTGTGAACAATCACTTGGCAGGCCAGAATTCTGCTCAGGGGCCTCAGGATTTTTGGTGTTCATCCATTACTGGCAGGCCAGAATTCCCATCGGTGTCTTTAGGGTCCCAGTGTCTGTCCTGGGAATGGTCGTGAGGCAAATGAGGGGAACTTTAGACTGTCTTTCACACGTATCAGAAAATCTATTTACTGAAATGGCCAAAAAGAATGCATAACATTTACAATTGAGGGGGAAAAAGAAAACCAAACTCAAACCGTTGGAGCAATATCATTCTAGAGAATGCCATGTCTCTATGAAAAATACAAAAAAATTTCTGTTTTCAAACGCACCCACAAATCACCATTTTGCATCTTTTTTGTTGTTGTTGTTGTTGTTTGTTTTAAAGCTCTGGCACTTATCTGATTCCTTTTTGAGTTAGTTCAGCTCATTAATCTAGTAAGAAAGCTGCTAAAATTAAACTGAAAAACCTATGGGGAACAGGATGCCACTTCAGCCATGTTGTAGGGAAGCATTAGGTCAGCCTTCTGTCTTGTAGAAATATGTCTGTCATATAGGAAAATCAATGTGTAGCACTATCTTATTTTGAACTTTCTCATTGCTACTGGGTTCCTGAATGATCAAGATGGTTTAAACCAACAACAGGCAGCCCTCTAAGATACTCCCCAAACTATTGCAATGGAATAACTTGATCAGGTGAAGAGCTCGCTATGCAAAAGCTGAATATGATGTCAAGAATGCTTTGTTGTGGATTACCATTGTTTGGGATCATTTATCCCTTACCCTCCCATGTAGGTATAGGAAAAATTTAAGAAACCACAAGGCTTTTACAGCTGTTCTTGTATTTTGGGATCGTAAGGACTTGGGTTGGTAAACAAAACTGTGGTGAGTTTTACTATTGACTTTATCGCTGTTTCACTTTGAATTAACTGCTTTGCATTTCAGCTTACCCATCAGTATAATGAGAAGAAGAATATCTTCCTTCCTGCCCAAAAGATGTTGAATTATGCCTGTGATGTCACGGACTTAAAGACGAAAACCATTGTGATTGAAAGGAAGTATTGGCATGCCACAAGGTAACTGGAGTGAGCTGTGTTTCCTCCTCAGCTTCACTGTGATAGTAGAATTTTAATTAGCAGTTCCAAAACTTTGTCTTAGCATAGTCTGGTGACATATCTCAGTAGAGCAGTGTCCTAGGGTGACTTTATGATGTTGTATCCCCAGCCATCTGTTCTGTTAATGCTGGATATTATATTCTCTGCCTTCAAGACTGCTTCTGAGAGCAAAGGTGGGGAGAAGAAGAAGTACGGAGTTTGTTATCACAGGCTGCACTCACTCTTCTAAAAGCAACACTGCTCCACATTCTGTGCTGCACTGTGTTGTCTGGGCACTGATGGAGCAGAACAGAGTGTTCTTTGCTTTTCAGTTGGTTTAGCTGGCTGAGGCAGAGTTTTCCCTGGACTGTCTTTTTTCTTTCCCTTTTCTTGGAACTGTTCAAACCTGCTCCAGACTGGGACCTGGAGAGCACTGAGAGCTTGCACTTTGTGGCCTATGGGGGCCTACTCTGGGCAGCAGCCTTTCCTAGTGCCGGAGGGATTGATAACAGAGCAAGCATCCACAGGAGAGACTTTCTGAATTTGTTGTCTCTTCAGAGCGGCGATTGAGTTTTGTCATCTGGTATTGTTCATTTTTTGTGCTGGGGGGTGCTTTCCCTGGTAAATAAACAGATTTTTTCCACTTCTCTCAGAGGAAATGTTTCCCAGACCAGTTGAGGGGAGGGGCCGTGTAGGTGGGCTTTCTGGGGGGGGCCCCCTGAGACATAAACTTTAAAGAAATTTAGGGATTTTAGAGGAGCTGAGGTTTTAGTTAGAGATAAGCCTTATTAGAGTTTATCAAAATAAATAGGTAGGCCTTGTTGAAGTTAAGAGTTAGTAGTTAACTAATAATTGATTGCTTGTCAACATCATGTTTGCTTAGCTGGGTTTATCATGAAGAATATAGAAACTCATAAATAGCTTTTAGGAACATAAGACAATTGTAGGCCACCTCTGTTCTGAAACCAATTGAAGATGGGGAATGGGAGTTCTACCAATGGGTTCATTTGTCATATTTGCATTGAAAATGTAGAAAGTTCAGAACCAGGAAGACTTCATTTATTTCCTCATTTTGGAACCCCTCCCCATGAAAGGGACCACCGATTCATTTTGAGGAACAAACTACGTGTGCTTAATAGCTTTTGAACTAATTACCATACGAAGTGAGGAATGATGGGATGTACCTAAATTATGAATATGTATTTGTCTTTTGGGTATTCAATACTTGTATAGATAAAAAGACTCTGTTATCACCTCTAAATCACAGTGTGTATTTGGGAGCTATCCCGCACGCTGCCCAGCGTTGCAATAAACATACACTTTCTAATTTTGAACTGTTAGAGAGCCTTGGTCCGTCACAGTTGGATATCAGTACTAGATCAATATTTTTAATAAATCACCCCTTCTTGAGGATTGCTGCCAAATTTGCCCTAAACCAAGACAAGCAGGATCTGCGATTTAGAGAATGATGGAATCACTTTGGTTGGAAAAGACCTTTAAGAACATTGAGTCTAAATGTAATTAGCAAACACAACCATCAAGCAATGTTTTGCTGTCTGAAGAGAACATGGTTTATCTGGTAAGCTTTGCAAGTATTTGTGTCATCACAAGCATGCATGTCCAATGCATTAGATGGGTATATAATAAGAAACCTGTGCAAATCAACAGAATGATTCTCAGGGTAGGATATTGGCATGTTTCATCCTTCTTCCCGACTTCTTCCAATGAATTATTTTTACAAAGTAATGATTGGAATTGTTACTCTTTTGACGGTTCTTGTTGTATTACTGACATTTTTGGCATAGGAATGCCAAATAGGCTAATTCACCTAGTTTTTCAGATAAAGACCAAGATTTAGTGTTGCTTAAGCTGGAGGCAGAAATATTTAAATCTTCCAGCCTCCTTCTTAGTACCTAATTTCTATTACAATATCAGTGCACAATCTTGTCCCTTAAGGTCCAGCTAGCTCAGTTGATACCAACAGGGTGACATTAGTAGGGCTCACGTGATGCTGCACACAGAAGCCCTCGGGGTGCACCTCTAGCAGACAGTAATTCATGCACTTGGACCATCCCAGTGCTGACTTTGGATCACCAGAAGAGTAGAACTAGAGAGATTTGATGGAGAGCTCTCTGGAGGAAGTGGCCTGAAGAAGACAGCAGAAATCCCATCTGTGTGTTTGTACAAATAACGTGAATACCATTTACAGAAAAAGATCTTCAAATGGATCTAGCTTTTTCTGCAGACTATTTGTCAACTATATGCATTACATGGACAGTTCCACTGAGCATCTGAAATACAGCTGCGTTTAAGTGGATTGATTCAGGGTTGGAAAGCGGTGAAATAAAGCTTTTCAGGAATAGCTGACATCCAAGTCCCGCAGAAATTTACCTATTTTTAATGTCCAGATGCTTTTTAAAATCATGGGTGACCATTTAGCTACCTAATAGCTTTAATCAGAAATACAAAGAAAATTTTAAACTCCCATCTTTTATAGCTTGAATATTTTTCTTTGTTTATTTCCTGGTTTCCAATTCAGGTCTACAAATCATATGATTAGGTAATGAGAACTCATGCTGTATAAAAATATTTCGTGCTATACTTCCAAGTCAAGGCCATGTTTTTCCCGGAACTGTTTAAAAAAATAAAATTCTATCTGGATTCTCTCTAGCCCACACTCATCATTATATAAAGTCATTTAAATATTATATTTTGACTTTACATGGTGCAATTATATTCAGAAATCCAAGGCTCTATTGTTAGATTGTTTGTATGGTTTTCTGGCAATTCTAACTTCCCACAACCACCCTTGGCAGCTATATATTTTTGCAGCAAGGCATCACAGGGGTCTGTGAGAAGTTTGAATGTGAAGCAGAGCTAACATTAAAATACACGTGAAATAGTCGAAATATTTCACTTCCGAAAGTTACAGTTTGCTTAGATGGAAGGAAATATGAAATAAATAAACCTCACACAACATTTCTAAATCTTGGAAATCTATTACCTGAACTTTGAGTCAGTTTGCAGGACAGGACTCTGTAGAAATGCAAATGTGAAGTCCAAGGAATAGAGCAGAAGGTGTATTGGGCAGGGGTACAGAAGATTGCTCTGAAGGGTGATGTAAGCAAGATTGCATCCTATAAAGATAGCAGCTGCTTCTGCTGGTGCCAACATAGAGAATTTGCGCCACCAGCCTAGTTTTCTGGGGACATTTGACCTGTACACTCTTGAGGGCTTGTAGATGGGAATGAATGTGTCCTTTGATCTGTTTTTTTCTTTTGAATGTCTATGACCTGACTTGCTATTGTGTACTGTACTGTATCGTTTTAGAAACAGACACGTTTCATCTGTTTGAAAGCTGTAGTTGAAAGTGAGCTTGCAATCATGAGTTGGCTGTCAAAAGAATTAATTTTCTGCTTTAAGCAAAATATCAATAGAAACATTCCATCCACTCCTATGATACAGATTCCTTTTGAATTTACAGGGTAATTTGCATTAGTGAGTATACTGCATGTGCAATAAATACACCTTGCTTGGTTTCTAATGATGATAATAGTCCTCTTTGTATTACTCTAAGGATTGAACTCACCATCATTATTTTCCTGTTCTCATTGAACTGTAAAGGAAAAATAGTTTTGCATTAACCAAGGAGTAAAATGCATGGATTTAGCATCATTCTTGCAAGTAGTCCTCGATTCTGAAAATACCTCTCAGAAGCTGCATCAAATGGCAAAGCTAGACAGATTGCAGAATGCAGAACCTGCCATTTAGGATCAGGTACAAAATAACACCCAAGAAATTCTTCATGGATGCTGCATAAGTACAAAGACGCCGTTATTTAAAAGAGAAAAATAGTCAATGTGAAACGTGTTTGATGAATAAAAAGCTATGCTAATCAAGAGACTACAGTGCCAAGTGTGCTACAAGGCTTTTTTGTAATTAACATCATTCCCAGCATGAAAAAATACTATTTTTATTGTAGATTGCTTAAGAGTGCACAACAGTTTGGAAAAAAGTGCTTTGCTTTTTCTATTCATAGGAACTGTGTATCATGGTAAGAGATACTGTAAACAGGTTTTGGAAAACAATGTTATTTTGAAGATTCATTCTATTCAGAAATACTTCCCATGAAAAAATTTGCTCTGCCTTCCATCCTGAAGACTCTTAAAGGAAAATGTCTTTGTTGCATTCTCTTCACACTAGTTCAGGAGCTCAGTCTTACCTGCATTCTAATGCTTTTTTATGTTCCTGATGGCATGGCTTAGACATCCTTGTCTCCATTACCATCATGATTTCCAGATCAAGTGATGAGAATTTTTCTTCAGGATTGGTGAAGTTAAGTGTCATAACATTTTTGTCAAGTCAATTTGAAGGGGTTTTTTTGCCAAAGGAATCTCTTCCTTCCTAATGAAAACCATTGGCAATAGCAAACCTACTCAGTTTTTCAGGAAGTCAAATAATACATCTCCACTGTACAAGGTCCTCCGTTTGTTTTTTTTTCACCAGAAGAAAACTGCTGTTTTCTTCTTCTTCTTCTTCTATCACCTTAGACTTACTTTCTTCCAAAATCTTTTTAAACCTTTAGATTACTTTCACAGTGTGCTATAGCATATGTATTTGAAAAGACCATTTGTACATATTCAAATGGCTTACTTCTAATCTATTAAGAAATGGCTGTACTTCTATTAAGGAAACATAAAGGTGCAGTAATATTTTTTCTTCTACAAAATTTAAAAAGCCCCAACTATTAAAAATGATACCAGCAAATGATGTCTGTAAGACTGAGGCAGGAGACTTTTTTCCAGAACAATGTGCAGTTCTTCCCAATTCTATTTTTCCCTCCGATTACTTTGTACAAAAATAGTTTTACACAGTCTTCTAATAGTGGCGTGTTACTAGTGGGGTAGAGTATTGCCCTGCCAGCATTGGAATTGACTCGACTGTAGTTGTGTTCAAATTTGCTGATGAGACAAGGTTTTTTTGCTGAACGCACTTCAGCAAGCAAGAGAGCTTCTTAGTCTTAAGATGCTATGAGTCCCAGAAGAAGATGAATGAGGTGATGACATGCCTTGTGTTCTGAAGAGAGATCAAAACTTATTTCTGGGGTCACCCCTCCTCTTGGTACAGAAAGCACACAGAGGGCTTTGAAGCAGCACTTTCACCCTCTTTGCATTCACTAGTAAATCGGAGACAGAGCTTGCCCGAAGGTTTGTGCAAAAATACTCTTTTGATGCAACTCTTAACCAGACAAAATCTCTGGGAAAATTTGCAGTGGCAGAAAGCAATTTTCCCTTCCTGGGAAATCTACTGAAACGGTTCAGAAGTTATTCCCATTCCCTGTTGCTAACCTCTGCTGTCTAGCTGTCCGATATGTTTGGGACCATGTTGAAATCATTCTAAACAATGTACTGATGCCGCACTGTTGAGTAAACATAGGTCTTTTCCATAGGTGTCAGGGAAAAATATTTCTGTTGGTAAAAATGATAGAAAACAATACCAGCATGGCAGAAAAACAATTACATCAATAGAATGAAGATGCCCAGAATTCTTCTTTTGAAGTTACACACAGTCAATATTTTCTAAAGAAGGTTGTGAAACTTAATAAGGAGTACATTCCACGTGACTGGTGCACAAGTTCATGTTTCCACCTTACAAAATACATATTATTAAAAGAAAAATGTTCTGCCTTGTAGAAAAGTAACCCATTCGTAATTTGATCAAAGATAGGATTAGATCAAGTATTCCTACAAGACAGTAGTAGTACTAGGAAAAGCCTTTTGGCGTCTATTTAACTACAGGAAACTTGAGAAAGCAGAAGAGTGTCCTTCCCTGCTGCAAGCTGTACTTCCTATTTGCTAGTGCTGCTTCAACATTGTCTAAAGAAAACTTGCCAAAATAAGACTATTGTATACAAGCAACTGTAACTATCCATTCCGTTCCAGCTAATTTTAACTAGCAAGTATGAGTCACACACTCTAATGGAATATTCTAATGCATAGATAGAGCATACCTTCACTAATAAATGGGGACTCTGGAAAAAGGAGCAAATGCAGTTGAATTTCAGGGAAGGAAATTATTGGAGTGCTAACTGCAGTCCCTCGACTTCACAAGAAATGATGTCTGGTAATCCCAACCAGAAACATATAGAAATCCATTTTCAAATGGGTTGCATCTATGGTCCTCTGCTCTTCCTATATGAAGAAACTGTGGTTTGAATCAATCTTCAAAATAGTATGCCTAAAGACCTTAGATGCCTCCAATTCTTTTGTTGGTTTTTTTTTTTTTTTTTTCCAGAAGCAACTGTCTCAAAACCTTTTTAAAGCTGACATTTTCCCTTAAGATGCCATATTTTAAAAGAGCACCTTGTCATTTAACAGGGTATTCCAAACATCATTTACAAGTTTAGACTGAAAGTAACACTTTTCCTAGTAATCTTTCATTTTTTGCAGCTCAGTGCTAACATAGGCAGCAAAGAAGAGAACAGACCACAGCTCTTTCTGGAGCATCTTGAACAAATGCCCTTGCTTATGTTCTAATCATTCACTTCACCAAAAGACCTAATGATGAAGAAAAGGTTGTGAAAGCATTACTAGTAGTGCTACATGGCAATCCACGGGTGTGATTTCTCAAGCAGAATTTGTATCACATAGATGATACTTGGCAAACAGCAAATGAAGGGGTTTTCTTCAGCTCTCAGACTGATGTTACATGTCAGTAATTTAAAAAAAGATAACAAGAAGAAGGTTATTTTTTAACATGTGAATTTAATTACACTCCTGCCATGGACATCTGAATCTTATGAACAGACAGTGTCTGATTTAGAAAAAAATAAAGAATTACCACAGTTTAAAGAAACATAGGATCATAAACCCTTTGCTGATGGAACGTAGCCTATTCATTGGTTGAAATGAAGCAGGTAGACAGGACATATGAAATATTTTTTTGTGCATCAAACATTTATTTTCTAAAGTGATGCTGACAGATAGTGAACTCACCAACTTAGATATTGCACGGTAGATAAGGGTACATAACTTGCTCCATCAAGTAATCCCTTGGAATCATCATCCAAGGGGATTTTCCCCTGCATCTGTGAAAATATGCCTACCTTTTTCACAATACTTCTGCAGCAGCATTGTTAGGCCTGATCAGCTGGTATGGAGAGGGAATTATCGGCAGCAAGGTGACTGGCCAGGGCAATTTGCTTCAATGGATTTTGATCTCCCGGATATTTTGCAGACCTGCTTCAGCCCTGCTTGTCAAACACAGCCTTTAAAGGGTGCCAAACAATTGTTAGTCTGTACTGGGCCATATGCTCTTTATTCTCTCCCTCAACTTCTCCATCGCCTCTCATCTGTTTCACATGAGCTATGTTCAAGGTCCACAGGCTACTTTTCACAGAATCTTCAGGCCTGATGCAGTAAGAATGATGACTAGAACACAGCTGGGATCAATTTTCCAGTTTGGATAAAATGCATTCTGCACACAAATCCAATGAGAAGGTGTTCCCCCTATGCCCAGAAAAACCGTCACTAGTACTAGTGTTCTACGTAAACTGCAACTTAGTCTGAAAGAAAAGCTTTTTTCTGAGAGTGTCTAAGAGCTTTGTATGAAGCACAGATATTTGATATATGCAATTTTGAATACCAGAGGAAAAAGAAAACGGCACAAAGCTTTTAATGGTGCTGGTTTTAATTTTAAATTCCATGCACCTTTTCAAAAAGTGTCAGCTCAAATGCCCATCAACATATTTTAGTCACCTGTAAGTCAGTATTCATATAAAATGTGATTCAAATCAAAAGAATTTCAAACCTTTCCTCAAAGTTTATATGCCTAGATTTAATACTTCTGACACATATTAGATGAAAGGAAGACATTTTTTACTGTGGGGGTGATGGAACACTGGAACAGGTTGCCCAGAGAAGTAGTGGGTGTCCCATCCCTGAAAGTATTCAAGGTCAGGTTGGATGGGGCTTTGAGCAGCAACACAGGAGACTCTTGATGGTAGAGAAACAAAGTTTGAATCTAGAAGAAACTCAGATTGAAGTATAGGAGCAAGTTTTCCCTCAGCTCTTGGGGTAAAATCAAAGTGTTACAAAATTACCTTGATCTGTGATTTTCACTACTGTAACAGGTTAATGAAAACTATGCAGAAGATAGCAAATTTTAAAAGAGAGAAGAATTACAGCATAAAATACATGGGATGGGTTTCTACATGGGACAAAATCTCTGTATTTCCACACTTCCTCATGTTAGGATTTCATGAAGTGCCAAAGAAGGCGGCAAAATATCATTCAGGATATTATTTACTGGGGTTCAGCCTGGCCTTTAGTAGGAATTGGGTTTGAACATAATGCAGATATACCACACACTTTCCCTTCACTGAAAAATTACTGTTTACAATGAATAAGCAATGAGGATATAAAATTGACTGAAAGCATCTTAAAAAGGTAAAGTATTTCATTGTAAATGATCTGTGATCCAAATAGTTCTTCCACCTTAGTGAGGGACAAAAGAATTCTTCCATATCATGATGGTTTAAAATTGTATAAACCAATGTTTTCTTCTGAAAAGATATTATCTATTTTTTTCTATCTTTAGAAGAAAATATTCCTAGACATACAACACATGAGAATGAAGTAATTGTAAAGAAACAAATAATATGAAAATATTCCCTACATATAATTAAATGAAAAGCTGTGTTTTAAATAGGAAGTAGATATTAAACAGAATTTTTACACCAGATATTTGAATTGTTGCACCAGCTATTTTGCCCACAAAGAGAGGTATTTAGCATTTCGGTCTTTTCCAAGGTGTTCATCATCTGCTATGCTGACCTCTGCGTGGGCCTAGGTGTGTGTGGAAGGGGGGCATGTGAAGGGGAGTGTGTATGTTTGCTCAACACTTGTTGTGGCAGATTCATGCCTCAGCTCCATCATTTGTTTTAGAAACTTCACAGAGAGTGGATATGAAGTTTAATATCAACAAGAGATCAATTCCCAAATCATCCATTTTACCCTACCTTATAAATCATATGCTTTGTTGCATATTTTATCAAATATACTTTCAAGCCACACGGAGAAATGAGAATGTGGAGAATCCCTCCAATGTCTTGCAACTTTTATGCAAACAGAGTTTCAAGAAAGGATCATTTCTTTTAAAGTACATCTGGGACAGGCATGATGGTGGTGTCAAGCTGCTGGAGTTTTTGTTGCTGGGAGAAGTCGTACAAAAGGATTGGTTTTTACATTGACTAGTTACTGAATCAAGTGCATGAATACATTGGAAATTCAACTGGGGGTTCCTTTTTCTAGCAGATTACTTCTAGAACGAGCTTGCAGACTGAAGCTGACTCTTTTGCTCTCTTTTTGTTTCTTACCTATTTTCTTGGCTTCTTTACCACTATCTACACAATTTTGGAACTTTTTTCCCAACTAAAATTGTTTCATAGTCTGATAATTAGGATACATTTTTTACAAGGAATTTTTAAAAATCTTTGTTTGAGTTAAGAAGGTTAAGGACTAAGGTCTTTTTCTTACCTTATCAATATTGGGATGAAATTGATAAATAAAGACTAACTCTTTCTTTTTATTTTCAACCCAAGTAGATAGTTCCCATACATTAATACATTTTGTGGACCAATATTTGCCATTCTGATGTAAGTTGTCCCTTCTTAACAATATACATTCTGTGACTATGTTGACAACACTATTGGTGAAGATCCTAACTGGTCTTAAACACACATAGGGAGAAATTTGCTCAGCCAGTGTCAGTCTTAAGCATGCCTATCAGAAGATCTTTCTATAGCTGGGGAATTTTCCCATGAAAGGGATTCAGTTATGGAAGAGACACTTATCCCAGAGTTTTGCATTCTTCTTGAGCACTACTTAAGGAACTTAGATCCCATGTCCATTTGGATCTCTCTCTGCACAGATCTTTGTCATGCCAGTGCTTGAAATGCATCTCTAAGAGAATTCACTAGCACAGAATGAACGAGAGTGGAAGGCGTCAGTGGGGCTCACCAGGTCCAACCCCCCTGCTTAAACCAGGCTACCTAGAGCCTCTTGCCCAGGATTATATCTGGGTGTACTTTTCATGTCTTCAAAGATCCAGGCTCCACAATCTTTCTGGGCAGTCTGTGCCGTGGTTCAGTCGCCCTCACAGTAAAAAATCATTTGCTGATGTGCAGAGGCAATCTCCTGTATTTCAGTGTGTGCCTACTGCCTCTTGTCTTTTCACTGAGCATCCTTGAAAAGACACTGGTTCCCTCCTCTTTGCACTATTCCTTCTGGGATGTATGTGTGCTGCCACCTAGAGAAATGTCAAAAACCTTCCTGAAGCCCAGGCAGACAATATTCCCTTCATCTACCGGGCAAGTTGATTCATCAGAGGAGTTTAAAAAGTTGTTCAGCATGAAGTTCCCCTGGTAAATCCATGCTGACTATGTTATTTTGTCCTCCTTCATGTGCCTGGCAATGCTTTCCAGCAATAGCTGCTCCATCAACTTCCTGGGGATAAAAATGACGCTGGCTGGCTGGCTTGTACTTTTCCAAGTCCTCCTAGTTGCCTTTTTCCAAGATGGGTGACATTTGCTTTCATCCAGTCTTTGGGCACTTTCCTCAGTCACTATGATCCATCAAACATCATTAGGAGTGGCCTCAGAATAACATCTGCTAACACCCTTGAGACCTGTGGCTGCATCTCAACAGGGCCTGTGGACTTCATGGAATATGTACCAATTCAGTGACTATGCCCATAAAAGTTTGCAAGGGATAAGAGAACGTATTAACAGGTACCTGAAGAGTGAGTGAAAAACTATGGAAGCAATCCAAAAGGACAAAGACTTGAGTTCCCTTTTCAGACAAAGCATCCTATCGTGGAGCTGAGCAGCTTTAGATCTAGGGAAGCTTCCCCTCTGAAAGGATGCAGAAGACATTCTTTTACCCGTATCCACTAATAAAATGTATTGACCATTCACTTGCAATACAAAAAAACTAAATTATTTCCAAAATTGTTGCCGCCTAACTAGACAATCATGTACTGGCTGGGTATTCCCCTAACAGATGACAGCACCTGCTTGATGCCTCTTATGCCTACAGACTATTTGAATTAGGTCATCTGAGTGGGGATTACTGGTCTGGGAACTTTCTTTCTGATGAATTTGGAAGATTTACTGAAGCAAGGACCTGAAGATGAAAACTTCATTTCCCACCAGTGCACTTTAACATCCACGGCTGTAATGCCATTGTTTCTCACCAACTGAGTCAAGAATTTATGACTACAAAGTGAATCAGCTCCAAAAGGAAAGATAAAGGCTAGAAAACATTCTCTCTTGGTAAAGCAAATGAAGTGACTAAATTCTAATCACTCGCTGGCCTAAAGCTTCAAGGAGGGGGAGGTGGACCAGGTTTCCTTCCACTGCCGTTCTCTTTGTCACCTCAGTGTTTTATAGGGGTATGCAGACATTCAAAAAGAGAGCTTTGCTGAATTCATAAAATTCAGTCTTAAAAAATAACTTGATAGCAGCTGAAATGAAAAGAACAAATAAAATGCAATTAATTCCACGGAAGCTTGAAATGATTATTTCTTCATTTTGCATTTGAGGATGTATATTGTGTGAGTTTGTCTTGTATTGTTCTACAGGTTTTCTAACTGGCACACCTTTCTTTATGAATGGACTGTCCTTTCCTAAATGCTCTCATATGGAGGAACATGCTTCTGATAAGAAGAGCACTAGGGTGTCTTTACTTGACCTTTTATTTTTACTGATGTTTGGTCCTTGGAAATGAATGGGGTTTTTCAATTGAAATGTCTTACTATTGTTCCCACAGGATAAGCCACAGGCTCTTCTGCTCAGAGCTGTCACTAGTCAGCTATTCTCCTATCTGCCTTTAAGTAGTTGAATGTTCTGGTCTAAAAGTAGCACCTTCTATGTAGCCATGCTCTTAGCTGCCAGTGTCATCTTGAATCCAAACACCCTCCCGCAAGGGACCGCTGGTTCTGTAGTCAACTAAGGGGAAAAAAACGGTCCATCCATGCTTCCTGATTTAAAATATAAAGGTATATAAAGGTATGGTGTCCCTAAACGATTCTCTGCAGTTGAACACTACTTATCTTTGCCGTGTTTCTTCAACTCACTTGCAAGTCATTCATGCGTTACCTTCTTGTGAGAATTGCTTGGTTTGAAGATGATTTAAAAGGGTATGAGAATACTTTTGTGCCTCTGCTATAAGGATGCTTTTCAAATCCACACAAACCTCCTGCAAATGCAAAAGCATTCATCCTGTATTGTCCTAGGCTACAATATAAAAATGTATTCTGCTCCCAACCTCAAGAGCTGCTGAAACCGGGAGGGGCATCGTTTTTTCCTTATCTCCTTATCTCTTAACGGGGCCATCCATGTCTTGCCACATGACTCAGAGATGACTCCCTCCAGGAGCCATTTCTGTTTAAAGGGTAATCAAGGAACCACTGCATGACTCAGAACAATTTGAGCCCATTGCAAGATGCTCTGCCCAGGGGGCAGGAGCTAAGCATCCCCAGCTGGATAGAATCTGAGTTTTGGGACACCACAAGCAGTCTTTCCACTGGCTTCCTAGAAGAACGGCCACCCTCACCCACTGGTCTTCAGAGGACAAGAGCTACCAGATGGTTTCTACAGGATCACCACTTCAACAAGACCATTTCATCCGGACTGCTGCCACCACCCTAACTAGCAGGGTGACAGGTCGTATTCTGTCTGTGGTTTTTCTTTTGTATTATTGCATGTATTTGGTTTTTCCCCTTTTCCTAATAAATTGTATTTCTGACTTGGAGTCTTGCTGCCATGCTGGATTTCTTCAGACCGACTAGCTCCTGACACCAACAGCCAGAGTGGGCTGCCCCCAGAAAGCTGTCGAATCCAGGGTGCAGCTGTAGGGCACAGCTGCTCTATGGCACAGGTGGACTGCATTGGGGATAGGACTGCACCGAGGGCAGGGACAAGGAACAGGGAGAGGTCTTCTGTATGTTTTCCAAAGGAGTTTCTTCCCTGGAGGGCCAGGGACAGAAAGACACTGACTCAAATGCATACATCAACTTAGAAATGGGGAGAGGTCCCAGAGGAGGATACAATCTTTAACACACTGGGAGCAACTGGGGGTGGACCACAAGGCGGGGAATACAATGTTTAAACCAATAGGGGACTACAGGGGAGGAGAATAACTTAAACAAACCAATGGGGTTTTGAAGACTATAAAATTGATAGGGAAGTTTCTAGAGAAAGGGGCAGGCTTGGGGAGGGATTGACATTCAGTGGGAGGAGGAAAAGGGAACAAAAGGGCAGGTCTTTGGGGAGATGGACAACTAGGGCAAAAACTAACACCACGGGGGGAAAGGAACAATCCATTAATAATAAAATATGCTACAACAGCACAAAACCGGAAGTATTCTAAAACTGACTACTCAAACTGCATTGCAATCAAAAACACACACTGCAACAGCGACAGCATCTCTTGCTGCTTTTGCTTTCAAACCAGAAGAGGTGCCAACCAAAAAATTAGCAAACTTAAAAGTTAACTGGCTGCAGTTTTGATTTCCTTCTTAAATATATTACTGCTTGTCTAATTGGCTTAGCAGCATGTCTGTTCTTAGTGCCAAGCAGGGATTCACTTTGCCAGGCATGGAGGAAGCTTCTAGGAGCTTTTCACAAAAGATTCACTTCTGTGGCTGGCTTCTTCCCTCCCCACCAAAAACCAAACCATGCAAAACCAACACCTTAACTAATCCCTAGTACTTAGTACGCATCCAATAATTCCTTTTAAACTATACTTTACATTTTTTACCAAATGCCCTGAAAAGAAATGGATCCATAATATTGATCAAAATAGTTCCAGTTCAATAGAAATATTGGGTCATGCAACTCTGGTTTACATCACTATTTTTTGTACAATCAACAGGAGCTTTTTTCGCCTCTAAAGAAATGTTTCCTGATGGTTTGGATCAGAAGATCCAGTATTGCCATGGTGAGATTTTTGTTTTGAAGGCCATAAGCTGTGCTCAGTGTTTTGGGTATATTCTTTGTTGTGCCTTGCATATATTTTGGATAGAAAGCCAGTAGAGATGATGTCCTTGCTGCAGTAGCCATGCTAAATAAGGCAGAGCGTCTGGCTGATGTACTGGAGCTGTAGACTATCCACCAGTCTCCCAGGGCGGTGAGGATCTCTAAAGGAATATAATCTTGGCTATGCTCTGGAAGTTTTACAGAGAGAAAGAGCCTCATAGCTCTAATGATTTGTCTCCTGGAGTTCTGAAGAATATGTTGTAAAGAAGAAGGCTGCTGTCTTTCGCAACAATCTTCCACGCATTCAAGAGGATCATTTAACTTCTTGTCTGAGAATGAAAGAAATATTAGTAGTAATTAGTTCTTTTTTCTCTGTCGGTGCATCACTGATTGAGTTTGGGTAGGTTACATTTTATTTCTTTTTTTTCTTTAAATATTACATCGTAAGGTGTTCCAAATTCCCAAATTCTGCTTCACTTTATTTTGTAGGCCAGACTGGTTCATCTTGTCTCAGCTGTATTATTGCAGACCATATCTGAATGAATTTTTTTTTTTTTTCATTTTGAACATTATTAGATTTAAACTGTATGAACAGAACACTTGATTTATCATTATTTTAGCAGTTTGGAAGGAAATAGAGAATTTTTAAGAAAATGACGCAACTCCACTTGTGGTTTTCAATGGAAGAGAAGAATAACAATGTCCTACATTCACAGCATTGTTTGCAGTAATATTGCAGCTAGTTTCCAGCAACTTAGGTCAGGTTCTGGAAGCAGGGACCCATGATAGTATAGAAGTCTAAGCAGTTTCATTTTGGCGGCTTTTCTTGAAAAATAGCTAATATGTCTCAACGTTGTGCTGAATCTTGTTGTACAGACTCTTCTTTTGAGGTCTGAACTCCTTGCTGGACTACTGTATCTCAGAATCAGCTACAGTAAACCTGTGATTCCTTATAGCTTTAAGAATTTGGTTCTAATCTATAAAAGCAAGAAAAGGTTGCCATATTAATACAAGAGAAAGAAAATGTTAGGAAAGCAGTTAATGGCATGGGGATTTTTCCTACAAATTGGAGCAGAGATTTAGTTGTTTGATGGGGTTTTTTGCTTCTCAATGGAATTTTAGAAGTGGTTGGGAAAGAAAGTGTGGATTTTTCCAGGTTTGCCTTTAAAGAAGAATAACAGGGGAAACTGTTAAGAATAACAGGGGAAACTGAAAAGAATTAATCCAGAACTCTATGCCTTTCATACAGAGTTTCAGAAGTGAAAAGCAGGAAGAGACAGTCCAGACAAGATGATTGAATAGAATGAATTCAAAATAGCTTTCATTTCCCTCTGAATTCCAGCTCTAAACCTTATTAATATTAAGGTATTAATAGGAAATACATCTGTCCTAGGGTGACGTTATGATGCTTGTATCCCCATTCATGTGTTCTGTGAATGTTGGATATTATGTTCTGTACCTTTAAGACTGGCTCTGAAGAGGGAATGTTTTGTTTTGGTTTTCTTATCAACCTGGCGGGACACAGAGACTGCAGCTTTTGCTTTTTCTGCTTTTGCTTTTGGCTTTGCTCTCTCTCACTCTTGCTTGCTTCGCTTCTGCTTGCTTTTGCTCATTAGCTAGTTTAGCTAAACTGTCCAAATTTCTTCCTGGACCGTTTCTCCTTCAGGTCTTCCTGACCATTTTGAACCTGCTCCGGACTGGGACCTGGGAAACACCGAGAGTTTGCACCTTGTGGCCTGCAGCAGCTGGCCCAGCGCCGGAGGGACTGAGAACAAAGTGACCACCCCCCCAAGAGAGACTTTCTGAATTTGTCATCTTTTTCAGAGTGCTGTCATCCAGAATTGTTCCTTTTGCGTGCTGGGGGGTGCTGTGCCTATTAAATGAACAGGTTCGTTCCACTTCTCTCTGAGGAATCCTTCCCGAACCAGTTGGGGGGAGGGGCCCTAATTTGGAAATTCTCCTCCAAATTTGCCCTAAACCAGGACAACATCGCAATCTCTAAGATTTAAAAATGGACGATGAAGTTTTCTATCCAGTAAAGTGTAAGGCTTCACATTTTAATCTGATTTGCATTTTGGTGAAAGCCGGGCATCCTTTGCAATTTACCAGATAACAAGGGATTTAGAACAGTAAGTATGCAAGTAATCTTTTGGACCCTTCATCTCCCTTCTTATGACAATGAATACATTTATTAAGCTTGTTGTCCTGGTATGTTTTTATTCCATCAGGGGATTTGATCATACAAATGTCTAGTCATTCTTTCCTTGTTTTCAACCACTCTAAGAGCATTAATCAGAACTATTCAGTAGTTCTTGATCTGCAACAGTGACAAGCACTAGACTGGTAAGAGTCAGTGGGCATCAGCAGATCCCCTATGACAGCACGTGGCGGGCTGTTCTGGCAGGACTGAAGTTTGAGGGGCTCGAATTCTGTGAAATAGAACATTCGAGGGATGGGAAACATGGAAACAGATTCTGAGCTTTCAACCCAACACATGAAGAAGTAATAAGGCAGGTAATTTTCTGTGGAAATTTCTTTAGCCCCAGTGTTGTGGATGATGATCACTCTTCCTACCTCCTTTGGCCAGCTACCAGTTTTCCCCTCCATTACTCTGCTTATGGACAGAAAACCAGAAGAAGGGATTTTTGACCAAAACACCTATCAGGACCTTAGAGTGTTTTTTGCTCCAAAATGTTTCAAGGCAGATAGGGAAACAACTCCATTTTCGAGAGTGTGTTGAGAAGACAAGGTTGAAAGTTAAAAACCATGGGTTCTTTTTCTATATATGTTACTGATTGTGCTTATTATCTTAGTCATGTTATATATATATATATATATTTGGTAGGGTTTGTTCTTTTTTTATTTTTCTTGGGTTTTTTTTCCTTTTTTTTTTTTTTTTTTTGATTCATCCTTGAGATAAAAGGCCAAAAGTACAGAAAAGTTCTGTACGGTTAAAACACTTTTGAGATGCCTCATGCTGAAAAACTTGTAGCTACTGCTAAGGCCCATTGGCCAATTCCTGCTTCATTTCTGAGAAGGCCCATTGGCCAATTCCTGCTTCATTTCTGAGAAGCTATAAAATTCCCATCTGTATTTTAGTTCTAACAATTTGTTGTTATGGTGGAGATGCAAATTAAGAACAACCATTTTTGAATCTGTAGGGATGTATTTACCATTTTGTAGCTGCCTTTTCAGTTTCTGAGCCACTATTGAAAAAAAGGAGAAGTATCTACACTGTTTTCAACCTGTAGACCATCCACTACTGTCCACATGCTCAGATTCAAAGGCAAACAAGCCTGTCTGGCCTCATTGGGAGGAATTATTTGCATTCAAAATACTAGACTAGTATTTGATTTCCACCAGCAGAGTCCATTGGGCAGCTCCTGTCATCTGCATTTCAATATTTAATCCTCCTCTATGTTTACTGTGCAAAGCTCTTTCAGAATGATGGTGTGCCCACTGTCTCACCAGCTGTGACGTTTGCAGCGAGTCTCCCACGGAAAGGAGCTGTAAAAAAGGCAAGCCAGGGCAGTGATTTCTGTTGCTCAATACCCACAAATCAAAGCTATTTAGTCTAATTTAAGGCTGAAAAAGAATTCAAAATGCCTTCAAAGGATTCAAAAAATCATCAGACAATACTGCAGTTCAGTATTCAGGACAAGAGCATATCCCACAGTGTGGTGGTTTGACAGGAAATGTGTTTTCTGGGATGCTGTGGTTAGGCCAATGGATGTTCAGATTTTAATATTGGCACCTAAGGTGGCCATTGGGACATTGGATGCACCTCTGAGAACACAGGGTTAAAAGCAGGGCTCTCCCCTGGGAGGCTCTCTTGGGTTCCGGTCAGGGAAAGGTTCAGATCTCCCCTGCCTGGCTGCGGGCTGGGCGGGGCAGGGGAAGCCACCCAGCCCGGTGAGGTAGGCTGGGCCCCTGGCCAGAAGGGAGGTGAAGGCCCCTGCAGGATGGAAGGGTGGCTGAGAGGCATTGGGCAGCCCCCCCCCCCCCCCCCACCGCAGGAGAGACAGAGAGAGAGCTGGTGCCTGTTCTTGGCCGGCCGAGAAGGAGAAGAGGGGAGTGCAAGAAGGGGCCTGGCAGGGCAGCCATGGGAGTTCTGGACAGACAGAGCCTCAGATTTTTAACCCTTTTCTTGGATGATGGAAACCTTACAAATGCTAATCCTCCTGGAGTTGAATGAGAAGAGAGATATAGAGGAGATAAGAGGAAATGGGCCACGAGAGAAATAGAGAAGAACGCAGGTGGAAGAGATGATGGAGTAGCTTATGCTGGACTCTTTGTGTGTAGCCATGGACAGAGCCATGTTTCCTTGTGATACAGGGACTGCATTCTAGGGGGAGGCAATGCCTCAGGATCAAGAGGGTTCGGTGTGGGTACCCCTCGGCCCCAGGGGGTGAAAAATATGGGGGGGACAGATGTCCCAAAATTGAGACTGTGCCTTTTTGCAGTGGGATGAAGCATCCTTAAAAGTCGACCCTAGAAGCAGCTCTGGTCTGTGTTCAGTGGTGAGAGCACTGGACATGAAAGGAATAGGTCACCACTGGCACAAGAAGGACTCCTTGTCCTCTTGATGAACTGAGGATTGAGTATTCTGAAGGGTGGTGCTGGACCGAGAGTCGATGATTTGGGGGATGTATTGTATTGGGAATTTGGGGAGGAGGAGGAGGAGATGTATTTGTGAAGTTTTCATTTTCCTTGTGTGTTTCTTTTTTTTTTTTTTTCCTTTCCCTTGTAGTTTAGTTAATAATTTTTTTTCCCCTAAGTGGGAGCCTGCTTTGCTTATTCCTGGTCACATCTCACAGCAGAAACCAGGGAGAGAGTATACTCATGGGGGCACTGGCATTGTCCCAGTGTCAAGCCATGACACACAGGCTGAGAGAATGAGGGCTGTTTAGCCTGGTGAAGAGAAGGTTGCATGGAGACCTCACAACACCTTCCAATATCTGAAGGGAAGCAGGAGAGGGACTCTTCATTAGGAACTCTGGAGACAGGACAATGGGCAATGGCTTCAAAATGAAAGAGGGCAGGTTGAAATTAGATACTCGGAAGAAATTCTTCCCTGTGAGGGTGGTGAAGCACTGGCACAGACAGCCTGGAGAAGTTATGGACACCCCAACCTGGTGTTCAAGGCCAGGCTGGATGGGGCTCTGAGCAACCTGAGCAAGTAAAAGGTGTCCCCGCCCATGTCAGAGAACTAGATGGCCTTTAAGGTCTTTGTCTACCCCGGCCATTCTATGATCCTGTGATTCTGCTGTGGTAGCGTTCAGGATGGAGCGTGTTCTGCATGTTGGCCATTTCCAATACACCATTGGTTCCAGGTGCCTTACACTAGCTTGCTCCCTGAAAATTCGGTCAGAATGAAGAACATCTCTATATATATTAGACACATAATAAATGAAGAAATGGGTTTGCACATTTGTCCACTAAGTTGTGGATGAGATTGCTGTGAAGTTTCATTTGGTTTTCTTGTTTGCTCATGAGGCCGACGGTCCTTGTGTCAGCTGCCTCAAAGGCAGCATTTGCCTCCTTCTCCTCCCTTCTCCCTCCTCCCTCTTTCAATTTCTTTCCCTTGACAATTTAATGTCGTTTTCCCTTTCATACCTGAAAATCCCTGCATGCTTCTGGGCTTTCTCCTTTTTCATGCAGATCTTCTTCCACCCCTGACAATCCATACTTTTCATACCATAAGGGCCTGCTTGCAGGCATAAAAGACTTTGATTCCTTATTATATCTATGGGAATTTAATTAATAGCTTCATGCCTTTTCATAGAAAGAGTAGGGAATTGATAGCTTGTTCCCTGAAGTACAGAAGGAAGAGAATGAAACATGAATCATGTGGAGTGGAAAAGTTGCTCTCTATTTTCTTCCAAGAACTACCCCAAAAGATACAGGGGGTGATGAAGCCTGGCTAGATGAGTTTCCCTTCTAATGGAAGGAAACAACCACGCCACTTCATACAAGTCAGTCCTATAGAAGAGAGAAATTCACTTCTGGGAACATTGCAGGATTTGAATGCAGAGTCACACTCATCCTTTGTTGCTTTGTTGTCTGCTTGGCATGGAACACGCTGCTTTGAAGAGGGAAGTGACTAACAGACAGTCCACTTTACAAACACATATGCTTCCCTCTTCTTCTGAGACCTCAGCACAGAGCCCTCTTTGGCATGGTACTTCAAGGTAAGAAGGAGCGGGCAGAGGGCACTGCGAACAGACAGCAGTTTGCAGGTTGTATAGGAAAGAGGACTGCCCCTTGAATGTGGTGCAAATACAAACTTCCACCAGTTTCAGGGGTACACTTCAGCCAAGCTTGTTGTCCTGGCACATTTTTTCTCTGTGAAACGCTTTGCGGTATGATCTGGACGACAAGAGATGCAGAGTACGGGGCTACGTAGTGCTGAGAAGGTAAATGTCTGGCCCCAGTGTCTTTTGGCAGAAGCAGTGCACTAGAGCCGTTGGCTGCTGCCACAATGATCTGTGTGAGAAACAGATGCCTAATCCCCTCCGGGAGAGTAAAAGCAGGATTGGTTACAAGAGTCGAAGAGCACTGGGCTGGCGGCTGCCGCATACCAGCTGTAAAAGGAGCATGACTCCTACTGGCCTACCAACCAAACTCATGGTGGCAGTGGTAAAGATTAAAGTTCAGTGAGAGCTATTTGTGCTGCTACCTATGGCCCTTCTGTGGAAACAAATGTGCCTACCTTTAGGTTCCGAGATCCAGAGAACACAATGGTAGTTGCAGCGGAAAAGGGAAGGACAGAGCGCACTGGTGAGTTTGATGTGGCTTACACAGGGCAGGCAGAAGGTGCAGCCCAAGTCTCGCTTTTATTTCTAGAGCCTTTTTCTACGCAAACAGCTGCTGGATGTTTGCAACAAAGATGTGAGTGTGAAAAAGTGAGGGCAGGTCTATGTGGGAAAGAAGATACAAAGCATTGTGTGCAGTTTAAAAGCTGTTTAGAAAAAAAAGGAGTTACTTTGAGAACATCTTCTGTCTTGACACTTCCACCTGTGTGATCTTTAGCTGCTTTGGACATGTCCACAATGAAAGAATGTGAAAATATTTGCGCTGCCAATGTCAGGTTGCACAGGAAAGAGGGTAGGTTGGCAAATGCCTTCTGTCCTGGCACATCTGTCAGTCAGAAGTGCAGCTGAAAACGCTTGGCTGTAGCGATAGTCTCTGTCACTTTGAGAGAATGTGCTGATGCACGTATATATATCATTGAGAAAGTCCGTGAGAATCGCTAGTATGTTTCGTTTGGTTGACAGACTGCAAAGGGAGCGTTATGGCCAGCACTGCCTTTTTGTTGTAGGACTTTTCCTTTGAGAGCAGCCGCTGGACATTTTGAAGCGGTTTGGGATCTTCAAGTGTTAGAGTGCAAGATGGTACCTAGATCTTGAGGGAAAGTGCATATCTCCAGGAAGCTGAATGCAGTTCAGTGGGTGCAAGTTACATGTTGAGCAGCTGATGGCCCAGAAAACTTTCTAAAATGAAGAGGCCATGCTGCAATTGCCTTTTATTTTGAAGCTTCTAAACTGTGCAGCCAACAATGAAATGATTCTTTTTCCTTCTCTGCTACATGCAGGATCCCATTCTGTCAGTACCCGAGAGCCAGGATCCACAGCGGAGCTCTTGTCCCTACACTGCTCCCACACGAACGGGGCTGGGCTAGAAAAGTGCTTGTCTTTTTCCTGGGCACTGTCAGCGCTCTTCTAAATAACCACACCACAGCATTGTCAACTCACAAAACCAGGACACGCACCGAGCCCAGCTCACAACCACCCCCAGGACCCAGCCAAGTCAGAAACGTCCCTGCTCTCCAATCAACTGTGTCAGGACAAAAGGATTTCACCGATCTTCCCCTTCCAAGTGGATACTCTTCTTTGCCCCACACTCAAAGGCCGACACCAGATCTTCTGCCCTAACAAACTTTTTCTCTCTCACAGAGCCTGGTAACAAACTTGAAAATGTCGGCTGAGCTCGCAAAACTGTTGGTGGAGAAAGCTCTTTGCTGCCTACAATTTCAATTGCACCCATCAAACTATAAACATGCACCCTGCTATCGCCACTTTCCTTCTCAGCTCTAAGTACCACCGTAAGCCTTCAATCTCTCAGAGTCAGGATCCAAATGGGATGGCACCAGGGACTGCTCACACAGTCCCTAAAGCTACAAGGGACAAAAACCTGTCCTGCAGAGGCCTGGCCTGGCCTCTGCATTCCCACTGACAGTTCAACAACTCTAACCCAGAGAACTGCCTATTGGGAAAAGCCTTTCAATTCACTGAGACCACCCAAAGTGGCCACCCAAACTTTGCCAAAGGGAGGAGGAACTAGAAGCCCATCTCAAAAGAAATGGCATCCCCTCCTCCAAAATCCAAAGCATCCAGGGCCTGATCCTCTACAAAGGTGTCAGACCACTGCTATTGGGCATTACCTGTGCGGGGCACTAGCTAGGCTGCACACCAAGACCCAGCGCAGCTCTTTACCTTGTCCAAAAGAAGTGTGCTGGCAGAATTTCAAGAAGGCTGCCTTGAGAAAGTGGAAAACACAGGCCAAATGGATTCTTTCAGGAAGGAGACTGCCTTCCAAAGATGGATACCGACTCCATGATTGTACAAATTGAGTCAGTGCTTCCAAACCAAATATGCCAGGATAGAAAGTTGCTGCCGCCCTTAAGCTGCACGACACAGCTTCTTATCTGCACCTCCAACACTGGGGCTAAGTTCTTTCCTTCCCATGAGAAAGCATTGCTGTTCTCCTTCAGGAACTTACAGAGCAAAAGTTGCATACCACGTCCGGTACTGACTCTGTCCAACAATGGCTCCTACACAGAAAGGACCAGGACAGAAATGTCTTGCTGTACTATACCTTCCCACGATACCTTATCATCAGCCCTACCAACATTGCCACCGTATCTTTTACTTCCCAAGCAAGGAAAGGCACTCCAAGTCACTTGGCTTTGCCTTGCCTCCAGTACCATGCCTAGTTTTCCTAGCCTACCCTACCCTAGCTTTGCTTGCTTGCCTATGTCTGCCTTGCCTAGCCCTTCAAATAACTTCCTGGCTTTGCTTTGCCTTGTCTACCACTCTTTGCCTTGCCTTTCATGCAGGTAAGGCAATGCAAAGCAAGTGTAGGCAATTGTAGGCAAGTCAAGGGACAGGTTGGCAAGACTGAAGCCGTGAGGGGAAAGCAAATGGAGTGGTAGGTGAGACAAGTCCCAGAAGTTAGAGGCAAGGCTGGGCATAGGAGGTGATGGTAACCGGAAGGGCTAGGCAAGGCCAAGCCCTGTAGGAAAACTGCAGGCAGGTCAAATGTGAGGCATGGGTATGCAAGGGAATGCAAAGCAATGGAGAATTAGCAGGGCATGGCAAGGAAACTGGTTGGTTGCCCAAAGCAAGGCAAGTGGCAGGTCCATTCAAAGACTGCTGGTACACAAAAGCGGCCCGGACCGACCGCTCTGTCCAGCCTTGATCTTGCATGGGTCATGTTTAATCTGCACCTAAGACACTTGAGTTGCCTGCTTTCCTTTGTATGCAAAAGAACTGTCATTCTGCCCCTGAAGCCCAAGGGTGAAAGATGAACTTTGTGTCCAAAATTCAAGACATGTAAGCATAGATGTCAGAAGAAAGCTGTCAGGACAGATAGGTGTGCTTGCACGTGGCCTCCTCCAGGCTTCCTCTCACAAGCTCCTGAAACGCTGGGGCCTTGAGAAAAAAAAGCCAGTGGAAGCCTGGAGAATCCTAGGAGAAGCAGGCAGGGCAATGCATGTGGAAGAGATTCCACAAAAAGAGAGGTGGTGAATTCCAGGTGGGGGACTGATGAGCAAGGTAATGCAAGGCAAGGAAGGGGTTCAAGGACAAGGCCAGACAAGTGGTGGCTTTGCCAGGCAACACAAAAGAGAGGGAGACAAGGCAATAAGAGTCCTAGAAGGAGAAGGAAATGAAAGATTGGAGCTGGACAAATGGGAAGGAAAAGAAGGATAGGTGAGCAAGTCAATACAAGGCACTGGCTTGGTATGAAGGGCAAGGGAAGGACATGCATGGGTCAGGAAGGCAAGGGAAAAGAAAGGAATTGTCAGCAATGACAAGAAATGCAAGATTGGGTAGGAAAGGCAAGGCAATGTGGGGGAGGGATAGGCAACACAATGGGTATCTTAACAGGAAATGTCCATGCACAGCAAGGCCGAAGGAGAAGTGGTAGAGAGGTCAAGGTGGGAAATAGGTGAGTGTGTGCAGCCAAGAAAGAAAGAAAGAAAGTGCGTAGCTCTCGTGTGTGTGTGTGTGTGTGTGTGTGTGTGTGTGTGTGTGTGTGTGTCTGTGTGAAGTTTGCAGGATGTAAAGCAAAGAAAGGTGTCTCTTGATTGTGGAGTGAATGGATGTTTTCGAACGTAAGTGGCAAGGTCCAAGCAACCTTTTCATCCTGGTACATCTGTGTCTGTGAGACATAGTCAGAAACGTCTCCTTTTAGATTCAGACTGCAAGCAGGACATAGAATGTGACTGTGTGAATAGCTGAGCAGGAAAGCACATCACATCAGCATGTTTCAACAGAAGCAGTTAGTGCGAGAAGGAGATGGACGTGTGGGACTCCAGCAATATGGCAATGCACTCAGCTGAGAAGCAAAGTGCAATGCCTCGGTGTATGCTCTGAAAATAAAAGGCTGCAAGGAAAAAGCAAGATTTCACAGGCCAGTGAAATCTTTCTGTCCTGGCACACTGAGCTGTTTGAAGGTGAACCGCTGTTTGGTTTCACTAAGGACTCGGAGACATGGAGAGGATGTGCTTGTCCATGTAGCTGAGAAGGAAAGTGAGAATCACCGGTACGTTTGGCAGAGTTTGTAGGCTGCGAGGAGAAGGTGACGGCCAGGCCTGGCTTTTGGCTGTGGCACTTGTTGCAAGGAAGAAGCTGCTGGATGGTTAAGCTTTTGGGGATCTGCAAGAGTGAAAGACTACGCTGGTACCTCATAAAACTAATGCTTGTTGATCATCTGGCTGAATCTATGACATAAACCAGAAGTGAAATTTCCCCCCATTTCCCTCAGTTTTTTCACCTTTTCATCCAACAGCCTGGGCCTTTTTCAAGCTGCTGTCAAACGCCTTGCCTTGGAAGCTAGAAGTATCTCAGTTCACCTGCTAAGAAACACAGAAAAGAGCTCAAGTCAATTTCAGAATTGCTCTGAGCAGAGCTGGTGTTTCGGTACCGTAAATTTCCATTGCGAATATGTGCAAAAATCACCATTTTATTAGGCAAAGATTTGAAATACACTAGCAGCTTCATCTTCTTGTCGCTGCAGTCCTTGGAAGTTTTGCTATTTACTGAAACAGGAAACAGGTCAAACACGAGAAGCTTAAGAATCCAAGCTCACTGCCATTGTACAAAGAGCACAAACTTGATGAATTCAAGTTACCATTGTAACATACAGAATGGCTCTAGTCAAGCAAATGGATGTGTCGTCCTTCACGGGGGCAGAAAACCTTTCTACCACGTGAACTCTGGGAGTAATCCATCATGCCTCAGTGTGCTGTGGCTGGTCAGAGAGCTACACGATGGGTCTCTTTGCCTATGGCACTCTCAGGGCTCAAAGCTGCACATAAACTCCCTCTCCTTACAGACACGCTAGTAAAGCCCAGCGAAAATGCCGTTCTCCAGACAGCTTACTGAAACCAGCTAGGAGTTCCCAGCATCACGCTGGGCACTTCTGTCCACAGATGGCTTTGCTTTTAATGAACCAGAACAGAGCTGCGTTTTTCTAGTCTTTAGCTCTACTAAGGTATTTGATGTAACATGGTGTGAAAAAATCTGTTTCGACAATGATAATAACAGAGGGGATAATGTACCTTTTGCTGCTCCATTCTTCTTTTGCTGCTCCATTTTGCTTGCTTTGTTATTGCTTTCTGTCAAAGAAACGCCAGCAAAATCCCTCATCAAGTCCTGCTGTGAAGACAGACTGCCAGAAAGGTAGAGAAACTTTGAACCTTTTCAAGACCCTTGTAGCACATGTCTTGGTCAATTTGTATGCAGATCCCTTCTCCAGCAGGACTTTTTTGCACCGTTAGCGCACATTGAACTGAATCCAGTACAAAAGCAGTGAATAGAGGAACTTTTCTTTTCATTAGAATGGTGATAAAAATGCATATCAAATAAAAGCATTTTAGAGCAGCAGGAAGATTTTCTATGTAGCTAGCAAATCATAAAAAGATGCATATTTACCGGTGGGGTTCCTCTGGGAATTTCAAAGAATTCCAGACAGAAAACACAGCTTAGTAAACTGCAAATCTAAATCACAGTATCTAGAAAGGTGACATGAAAAAGAGCAAGAGGAAGAAAACCAAAAAGAAAACCAAAGGAAGCCAGAAATAAGGCACAACCTCTCCTCCTTCTCCGCTTACTACAGTACCTTAGAAGTACCTACGAGTGTCCTAACAGTCACATAAGTAGAAAACTGTGCCAAGAACAATTGTGGAAACTGGAAAACCATGCTATCCCAACAGAAACATAGGGTTTGCTTTCACGACGATTAAATCTGCATGCAATGCGTACGGTAAGGGTATGTTTTGTATATTCAAAAACAATTCAAAAATATTTCCAAATTGAAGGGGCTGCTTTTTATTTCTTTTGAATTACTTGGCTAAATATGGTGCACGTTAAAATACTGCAGAGATGTGGTTCATTTTCCAGATGCCAACTGCAAAGGAGGGAAGCATTTTGTGTGCTTAAGAAAGTCAAGTATTGGAGAGTGTTTTTGTTACTTCTTTAGAAGGTTAGAATATGCATAAAAGATGCTAGCTGGGGACTTACAATTAATGAATTATTTACTGTCACTAGGTCAAATGACATTAGCTTTCAAAAAGGAAAAGTAGTCTTATTCCACGTGCCAATTTTAAAGCAGATTAATAAGCCTTCAGCAGAATATGGATATGAAGAGGGATATGACATGAAAGGGTAAGCAACACTGGTGACAGCAAAAGGCTTACCTGCTTCACACAAATACAGGAGATAAACTACTATTTTTACACAAACATTGCTATCCAGAGCTTTCCTTGAAAAGTTTCAATGCCAATCATGACAGTAAAATTCGGAGTGACAGTAAAATTCACTCTATCATGAATAAAATTTACTCAATCATGACAGCAAAATTTGCTCAATGATGAGTAAAATTCTTCGTGTAAGCGAAGTACCTTAAGCAAAGGGTAGCTCAAGCATAATTGGCATTTGATGTCAACAAAGGCAACTTGGCCTGCACGTGTCACATCTACTGCATTAAAAAGCTTACTCTGTCTCAGATTCCTTTTGAGGGATACCAACGCAAGCCGTTAAACTGCATGAAAATGATGACTTAAAGGAGGACATATTAGAAGAATGGAATAATGGTTAATGTTCTTTTCCTTCCAACTGCTTTCTTTGCCCTTCTAAATTTTTTAAGTCCTTCCTGGTATCACCGTGATAGCAGTGCAGCAAGTGTTTGGTTGTAAGCTGTCCATATTGCCAGCTTCTGGACTGCCTTCAGAAAACTTCCCACTGGTTTTGGATAGAAATCACAAGCAGTAGAGATGACAAAGACTGCAGAAACCTTCTCATCTCCTTCTAGAGCAGGAGCGTGTCTTTGACCCACTCTTAACTAGACAACTTTCATCAGTCATGAGAGAGTCTCATGTTCAAGAGCTAAGCAATGACAGCTGTAAATGACAAAAAGCACACTGATATTTTCTTGGGACTCCAGCAGAGAGCAATGAAGGAGCTTGAATTCACCTTCTTGGAAAGTTTGAAAATGCACATGAAGTTTAGGAGAGGAGCTAAGCCATGGTAACTTTTGTTGAGTATGTCTGCGTAGACAGAGTTTCCATCACCGCAGAAGGAATGTCATTTAACCCACATAATCATCTCTAGCTGCTAAGCTGCGCTTACTGCAGATTATCCGCAACATATTTTACAGGGTGAGCTTTTATGTGTAATCCCTGAGTAACATTCCAGAGAGAAGTATTTTGGAGGGGGGGAAAGCCCAACTCTTGACTTTTTCAAATAATGGTTACATTTGAAAGTCAAAAAAGATGTAAAACCTTTCTTTCCTAGACGTATTACCAGCACAAACTGTACCAGAATTTACGACGCTTTTATTATGGCAGCATAACTCTACCGTGGACGCTCTGGCTCTGGACTATTCCTTAAGAAACAAAGTCCCCGAGAGAAATAAAACAAAATTAGCCAAAAATATTGGGCTGGATGATTTCAAAGGCTATGTACTAAAGGCCAAACACTTGTAATAATAGTAAAGAGTGGACTAAAAGTTAAAGCATTACTCAGTTCAAAGATATCTTGTTCTCACAGAAGACTGTAAAAAACCTCTCTTTTTCTGGGTCTGTTTTGTGCATTTAGATGTACCTTCTACTCCTTTCCACTGTATGCGAATGTTTATGACAAGGTTGGAGGACCTCATGTAACCTTCTATAAGTAAAGAAAGAGAAGCCAGTAAAGCAAGGCAAAATTGTTAATGGCAGGTGGAAAGAGGGAGGCCAAGAATAGAAAACAAAAGAACAATAATAATTAAACGCCCTCCCTGTCTTCTGTGAAAAGTAAAGGCACAGACAAGAAAGAACAACTGCAAAATTCTCACGAGAAAAACGCACTTTATCTGGCTCAAGTATTTTGTGCTACATTTCTTGCTGTTTTCTCATGCCAAACATCTTAACCATTGAAGGTGTCCCTTTTCTCTTTCTGGAATACAGCTAGGAAGATGGCTGTGTCATTGCTGTCAAGCTGTTATTCTCAGAGGTGTCCAGTTGAAAGTCCTAGATGAACTGATTTGCTCTGTCTCTTTAATATGGCATGACTTAACCACTTCCAGTTTCAGCAGCTGGACTTGCCCAGCCCTACAATTCTTTAATCTTTGAATGGTTATATAAGCTCCTTGGCAACTGGCATTTGTAAGTCCATGAAACTGTGCAGAATTTGCACTATGAGATGATGCCAAATGAGTCATGGCAGTAGATTAACTAGGACATGCAAAGCAGAGAGGAGGGAATGAGAGCACAAGAAGAGGGTACAATCTCCTTTTTTTCTGCAACAGGGCTAACACCGTAGAAATCAAAAGGAACACAAATCCTCCTAGGGGTAGTTCTTGCAAAAAACAAAGACTTCTTTTTGTGTTCACAGATCACAGCAAAATGCGGATGACAAAACCAGGCCATTAAGTCACATACAGTATGAAGCAGTATGAAAGAGGAAAGCAGCTGAGAGCGTCAACCCTGCTGAGTAGTCTCAGTATTCTTCTCGACATTAGCAGAAATTTGAAATGAGGCTCTGAAAATTACAAAGGAGGCAGAAGAAAAGGGAGCAATGACTCCTCTGGCATAGTGTTTCCTAACAGGGATCTTCAAAATGTAAAGATTGTATCATCCTTTCAACTGAAGGAAGGTATTAAAACAACAGGAAGGAAATGGCATCACATGCTAGAAAGACTGGGCAGTGTACTTCTAGACAGAAAGGCCACTGATGGAAAACCGACTAAACTGGCACCAATGCAGCAGCATTGTATTAAAGCCCAAAAATACCCACCGCTTCACTCTTTGCCATTCCGTTCATATGGACACGGCAGCTCTGCAACATTCCTACTGATCATCTCCTTGGCAAACTGGGAGTGAGGGTCCCTAGTGATGCAGAGTCCCCAGGCAGGTGCAGAGGAGAGCTGCTTTTTTGCAAAAACCAGGCTTTTGAAGCACTCAGGCCTTTATCAGTTCCATAGCTTTAAGCCATAACAAAATTCATTCAACCAACCATCCTACACCACGCTGTGAACACGTGACGATTCTAGAACTTGTTGATCTACCTCTGATTCAGCGGCCTCACCTTCCCATAGTCCTTTTCTGCTTAGCCAAAGTATCGGGCCTCAGCCCAAGGCCTTCCTTTTGTAAGCTTCTACCTATATGCAGCAGCAAACCACTACTTTTTTCCGTGCCAAGAGTTTAAGTAGATGATTTGCATCTGCCCTTCCGGTGAAACATAATGGGGAGAGAAAATCCTGTCGGAAATGTTCAGTCCTTCAGTTTTCTAGACAGGCCAAATCAAAAGAAAAGCAAGCTATAGGATTGTGTACTTGCTCTTACAAAGCACCTGCTGCCCTCTGACAATGAACTAGCAGAAAACCAGCAAAAATAAGACTTGAGGCAAACAACCCTTTGAAGGGAATTATGACATGATAAAGAAAGACAACACATTTCCAGCTTGTCGAGATACTTGAAATGTCAGCAAAGGCTTGAGGGCAAAGGCTGAACGAATGGGGAAAGGTTACAAGAATCCCAAGAAAAACATGACCATGGATTAAAAGAATCCCAACAGGTCAACTGACCTGTTGAAGTTTTCAGGAAATCAGTGGCTGCTGATTTAGATAGGCCATTCAAGTTAATTTACCCGCGCACCTTCCACTCCTTTTTCACCTGTCACCATCACAGGGTGAATTGTGACCATGGAATCACAATTCTTTGGATTCTGTTCTTAGCTTTAGGAGACAACTACAGCAGCTGAAGTAGCTGTTACTGATGTGATACCCAGGAACACAGAGTTGACATGTTTCATTCATGTCCAATCACAACTAGCAATACTAAGAGGATAGGATTGGCCTCTTTTCATGATGCTTTTCTTATTTTACAGCCTGCTATGATTCTGCTGAAACTTTTTCATTAGTTTCTCTCTAAAAAGGAGAAAGTCCAATGTCCCTCCCTACTGGTGCAGGTTTACCATTCGGTTTGTCGAGTCTAAAAATGGAATTGGAACTAGCAGGAATTACTGTGTTTAAAGCGTCCCGTCCGTTCAGACAATCTCAGGTCGATAAAAGCCTAGATGTTATTGGCTAAATACTGTTTCCCCCAAGAGCGGACGCACGCAATTTAATCCAACTTTTTATAACAAACTCCAATAATACAGTCATCCAATAATCCAGTCATACAAAAGAGTCACAAAGAAGCAGGAAGAATTATCGGACCATTTAGGGTAGCAAACTTCTCACCTTCTTTTGGAGTGAGCATAATCTGCTAGCTGAAGTAACAAACTTGAGGACAGAAATCGCCCTACTATTGAGAAGTTGTTGACAAGGGAACCACCTAAGCTGTGTGACTTTCCCTTTTCTATCCATTGGTCAAGCCTAGTAGCCTAAAATTTACGGGCTCAATCAAAGACAAATGCAATCTAGTCAGAGGTCTATGAAAAGTCCAAAACTAATCAGAATTCTTCTTAGACAATGGAAATGGAAGCAGAGCTACCAATTTCCTTGCAACATATCCCTAAAACTCATTCCTTTCTAGTCATAACTAATGTATAGCCACCAGTACAATCAGGAAAAGATGAAACTTACAGATGTCAGCGAGGGAAGGATTTGAAAGAACTCTTCCCATTATTCATCGTCTAGACAGCAACTATCATTAAAATCAGAGCCCTTTTAGTAGGGCTTTCCTTGTGGGAAATTCAGGACTCCAGGACAACGGAGCAAGAGGATTAAGCAGAAGCCGTTGATTGTTGACATGATGCACTTACACATTCTAAATCTCTGCACACGCTAGGCCCGCATTTTTATCTTGGTGCCTTTGTTATGTCCACGCATTCTGTGTGCACCTCTCAGAAGATACGTTTGGTTACAGTCCAGGCGCTTTGCTGCCCCCCGTTATCGAGTTCTTGTAGTCTTGGAATTTGGTTTCTCAGCTTCTCTTTCTTATTTTAGCACGGCTTATGTCTTAGTAACCTTGATGAATTCCAGAGGGCTCTGAGAAAATTCTGATAAGAACATATTCCAGCTGGATGGCTGGTGCACCCTTTAGTCTAAGAGGTTCAGATACATTGCTACAATTTCCCCCTTCTTCGTCTTGCACCAGCTAAACCCTTTCCCACCCTATTTTCTTCCAAGAGGCTCACCAGTTTCATGATGCATGGAATAACAAGAAGCAATATAATAATGACTACTAGTAACAACAAAGTTCCCTTTACAAGATCTTTCAACCATCGAGTTGTTTCCCATCTCTCAAACCATTCAGGCGTAACCCTCTCATTCCCAATCAATTTCTTCATGTTATCTTGTCCTTGTTTGAGTTTCCAGTGAATGACTGCAGAATGGTTAGAGAGGTTCAAAAAACACATTCCTTCCAAATCCTCACACTCTTGCCCATGTGATAACAAGAAAGCTAGAGCAGCATTATTTTGCAGTGTGCAATGACTAATGGTATCTACACCAGTGAGAACCTGATTTAAAATCGCTGATCTTACCTTGAGTTGTTTGACCACCCAGCATCGCAACTTAATAAGCAAACTCAAAGCTTGACCAACAGCGACACCTGCTGTCAGGAGTGGCGCAATTAATAGAGAGGAGCGCCCAAACCAGTACACAATTGAGGCAAAGGCGTTTTAAGCTTAGGCTTCTTCTTTCAGTTCCCTGGAGGCGAAGGGAGTTCTTCACACACAATGCATTGTGCCGCTGGCGGTACGTTCCGGTGGGGCGCTTGTGCCGAAAGACGCCCAGGACACAACGCCGTGTTGTTAATATTTGTTTGTCGCGTTTCGGAAGCTGCTCTTAGCCGAGTCCCCCGCAGGCGAAGAAGCGGCTTCTTCGCACACAGAGCATTGTGGCGAGCGCAGGGAGCTCCTGAGAGCGGTTTGTGCCGAAAGAAGCCCGGGACCGGCACTTAGCTTCGGAGAGCTGCGTATCTGCGTCTTCTGCGTGTCTTGCCGCTCTACACTCAGCAAAAAGCTTTTCCACCATATCTTGCAAGGAGAAACTCTGCCAGGAAAGAAAACATCCAAAATCTTGTTCTAAAGCTTGCACGCGGGTCTGCAAAGAGTTTGGCAAGAATGAAAGGTAGTTGTCCAAAACTCGTTCTTTTCCAATAGAATAACCATGGAAAAGGCAGGAGAGTGGTAAAGTACTGTTTTCTCTAAGTCTGAAGGCTGCCCACACTGTGCCTGTGTGCCGCAGCTTGCATCTTCGCCTTTGGGAAGCTGCCGCTCGCCGATTCTCCCGCAGGCGAAGAAGCGGCTTCTTCGCACACAGAGCATTGTGGCGAGCGCAGGGAGCTCCTGAGAGCGGTTTGTGCCGAAAGAAGCCCGGGACCGGCACTTAGCTTCGGAGAGCTGCGTATCTGCGTCTTCTGCGTGTCTTGCCGCTCTACACTCAGCAAAAAGCTTTTCCACCATATCTTGCAAGGAGAAACTCTGCCAGGAAAGAAAACATCCAAAATCTTGTTCTAAAGCTTGCACGGGGGTCTGCAAAGAGATTGGCAAGAATGAAAGGTAGTTGTCCAAAACTCGTTCTTTTCCAATAGAATAACCATGGAAAAGGCAGGAGAGTGGTAAAGTACTGTTTTCTCTAAGTCTGAAGGCTGCCCACACTGTGCCTGTGTGCTGCAGCTTGCATCTTCGCCTTTGGGAAGCTGCCGCTCGCCGATTCTCCCGGAGGCGAAGAAGCGGCTTCTTCGCACACAGAGCATTGTGGCGAGCGCAGGGAGCTCCTGAGAGCGGTTTGTGCCGAAAGAAGCCCGGGACCGGCACTTAGCTTCGGAGAGCTGCGTATCTGCGTCTTCTGCGTGTCTTGCCGCTCTACACTCAGCCAAAAGCTTTTCCACCATATCTTGCAAGGAGAAACTCTGCCAGGAAAGAAAACATCCAAAATCTTGTTCTAAAGCTTGCACGGGGGTCTGCAAAGAGTTTGGCAAGAATGAAAGGTAGTTGTCCAAAACTCGTTCTTTTCCAATAGAATAACCATGGAAAAGGCAGGAGAGTGGTAAAGTACTGTTTTCTCTAAGTCTGAAGGCTGCCCACACTGTGCCTGTGTGCCGCAGCTTGCATCTTCGCCTTTGGGAAGCTGCCGCTCGCCGATTCTCCCGCAGGCGAAGAAGCGGCTTCTTCGCACACAGAGCATTGTGGCGAGCGCAGGGAGCTCCTGAGAGCGGTTTGTGCCGAAAGAAGCCCGGGACCGGCACTTAGCTTCGGAGAGCTGCGTATCTGCGTCTTCTGCGTGTCTTGCCGCTCTACACTCAGCAAAAAGCTTTTCCACCATATCTTGCAAGGAGAAACTCTGCCAGGAAAGAAAACATCCAAAATCTTGTTCTAAAGCTTGCACGGGGGTCTGCAAAGAGTTTGGCAAGAATGAAAGGTAGTTGTCCAAAACTCGTTCTTTTCCAATAGAATAACCATGGAAAAGGCAGGAGAGTGGTAAAGTACTGTTTTCTCTAAGTCTGAAGGCTGCCCACACTGTGCCTGCGTGCTGCAGCTTGCATCTTCGCCTTTGGGAAGCTGCCGCTCGCCGATTCTCCCGGAGGCGAAGAAGCGGCTTCTTCGCACACAGAGCATTGTGGCGAGCGCAGGGAGCTCCTGAGAGCGGTTTGTGCCGAAAGAAGCCCGGGACCGGCACTTAGCTTCGGAGAGCTGCGTATCTGCGTCTTCTGCGTGTCTTGCCGCTCTACACTCAGCCAAAAGCTTTTCCACCATATCTTGCAAGGAGAAACTCTGCCAGGAAAGAAAACATCCAAAATCTTGTTCTAAAGCTTGCACGGGGGTCTGCAAAGAGTTTGGCAAGAATGAAAGGTAGTTGTCCAAAACTCGTTCTTTTCCAATAGAATAACCATGGAAAAGGCAGGAGAGTGGTAAAGTACTGTTTTCTCTAAGTCTGAAGTCTGCCCACACTGTGCCTGTGTGCCGCAGCTTGCATCTTCGCCTTTGGGAAGCTGCCGCTCGCCGATTCTCCCGGAGGCGAAGAAGCGGCTTCTTCGCACACAGAGCATTGTGGCGAGCGCAGGGAGCTCCTGAGAGCGGTTTGTGCCGAAAGAAGCCCGGGACCGGCACTTAGCTTCGGAGAGCTGCGTATCTGCGTCTTCTGCGTGTCTTGCCGCTCTACACTCAGCCAAAAGCTTTTCCACCATATCTTGCAAGGAGAAACTCTGCCAGGAAAGAAAACATCCAAAATCTTGTTCTAAAGCTTGCACGGGGGTCTGCAAAGAGTTTGGCAAGAATGAAAGGTAGTTGTCCAAAACTCGTTCTTTTCCAATAGAATAACCATGGAAAAGGCAGGAGAGTGGTAAAGTACTGTTTTCTCTAAGTCTGAAGGCTGCCCACACTGTGCCTGTGTGCCGCAGCTTGCATCTTCGCCTTTGGGAAGCTGCCGCTCGCCGATTCTCCCGCAGGCGAAGAAGCGGCTTCTTCGCACACAGAGCATTGTGGCGAGCGCAGGGAGCTCCTGAGAGCGGTTTGTGCCGAAAGAAGCCCGGGACCGGCACTTAGCTTCGGAGAGCTGCGTATCTGCGTCTTCTGCGTGTCTTGCCGCTCTACACTCAGCAAAAAGCTTTTCCACCATATCTTGCAAGGAGAAACTCTGCCAGGAAAGAAAACATCCAAAATCTTGTTCTAAAGCTTGCACGGGGGTCTGCAAAGAGATTGGCAAGAATGAAAGGTAGTTGTCCAAAACTCGTTCTTTTCCAATAGAATAACCATGGAAAAGGCAGGAGAGTGGTAAAGTACTGTTTTCTCTAAGTCTGAAGGCTGCCCACACTGTGCCTGTGTGCTGCAGCTTGCATCTTCGCCTTTGGGAAGCTGCCGCTCGCCGATTCTCCCGGAGGCGAAGAAGCGGCTTCTTCGCACACAGAGCATTGTGGCGAGCGCAGGGAGCTCCTGAGAGCGGTTTGTGCCGAAAGAAGCCCGGGACCGGCACTTAGCTTCGGAGAGCTGCGTATCTGCGTCTTCTGCGTGTCTTGCCGCTCTACACTCAGCCAAAAGCTTTTCCACCATATCTTGCAAGGAGAAACTCTGCCAGGAAAGAAAACATCCAAAATCTTGTTCTAAAGCTTGCACGGGGGTCTGCAAAGAGTTTGGCAAGAATGAAAGGTAGTTGTCCAAAACTCGTTCTTTTCCAATAGAATAACCATGGAAAAGGCAGGAGAGTGGTAAAGTACTGTTTTCTCTAAGTCTGAAGGCTGCCCACACTGTGCCTGTGTGCCGCAGCTTGCATCTTCGCCTTTGGGAAGCTGCCGCTCGCCGATTCTCCCGCAGGCGAAGAAGCGGCTTCTTCGCACACAGAGCATTGTGGCGAGCGCAGGGAGCTCCTGAGAGCGGTTTGTGCCGAAAGAAGCCCGGGACCGGCACTTAGCTTCGGAGAGCTGCGTATCTGCGTCTTCTGCGTGTCTTGCCGCTCTACACTCAGCAAAAAGCTTTTCCACCATATCTTGCAAGGAGAAACTCTGCCAGGAAAGAAAACATCCAAAATCTTGTTCTAAAGCTTGCACGGGGGTCTGCAAAGAGTTTGGCAAGAATGAAAGGTAGTTGTCCAAAACTCGTTCTTTTCCAATAGAATAACCATGGAAAAGGCAGGAGAGTGGTAAAGTACTGTTTTCTCTAAGTCTGAAGGCTGCCCACACTGTGCCTGCGTGCTGCAGCTTGCATCTTCGCCTTTGGGAAGCTGCCGCTCGCCGATTCTCCCGGAGGCGAAGAAGCGGCTTCTTCGCACACAGAGCATTGTGGCGAGCGCAGGGAGCTCCTGAGAGCGGTTTGTGCCGAAAGAAGCCCGGGACCGGCACTTAGCTTCGGAGAGCTGCGTATCTGCGTCTTCTGCGTGTCTTGCCGCTCTACACTCAGCCAAAAGCTTTTCCACCATATCTTGCAAGGAGAAACTCTGCCAGGAAAGAAAACATCCAAAATCTTGTTCTAAAGCTTGCACGGGGGTCTGCAAAGAGTTTGGCAAGAATGAAAGGTAGTTGTCCAAAACTCGTTCTTTTCCAATAGAATAACCATGGAAAAGGCAGGAGAGTGGTAAAGTACTGTTTTCTCTAAGTCTGAAGTCTGCCCACACTGTGCCTGTGTGCCGCAGCTTGCATCTTCGCCTTTGGGAAGCTGCCGCTCGCCGATTCTCCCGGAGGCGAAGAAGCGGCTTCTTCGCACACAGAGCATTGTGGCGAGCGCAGGGAGCTCCTGAGAGCGGTTTGTGCCGAAAGAAGCCCGGGACCGGCACTTAGCTTCGGAGAGCTGCGTATCTGCGTCTTCTGCGTGTCTTGCCGCTCTACACTCAGCCAAAAGCTTTTCCACCATATCTTGCAAGGAGAAACTCTGCCAGGAAAGAAAACATCCAAAATCTTGTTCTAAAGCTTGCACGGGGGTCTGCAAAGAGTTTGGCAAGAATGAAAGGTAGTTGTCCAAAACTCGTTCTTTTCCAATAGAATAACCATGGAAAAGGCAGGAGAGTGGTAAAGTACTGTTTTCTCTAAGTCTGAAGGCTGCCCACACTGTGCCTGTGTGCCGCAGCTTGCATCTTCGCCTTTGGGAAGCTGCCGCTCGCCGATTCTCCCGCAGGCGAAGAAGCGGCTTCTTCGCACACAGAGCATTGTGGCGAGCGCAGGGAGCTCCTGAGAGCGGTTTGTGCCGAAAGAAGCCCGGGACCGGCACTTAGCTTCGGAGAGCTGCGTATCTGCGTCTTCTGCGTGTCTTGCCGCTCTACACTCAGCCAAAAGCTTTTCCACCATATCTTGCAAGGAGAAACTCTGCCAGGAAAGAAAACATCCAAAATCTTGTTCTAAAGCTTGCACGGGGGTCTGCAAAGAGTTTGGCAAGAATGAAAGGTAGTTGTCCAAAACTCGTTCTTTTCCAATAGAATAACCATGGAAAAGGCAGGAGAGTGGTAAAGTACTGTTTTCTCTAAGTCTGAAGGCTGCCCACACTGTGCCTGCGTGCTGCAGCTTGCATCTTCGCCTTTGGGAAGCTGCCGCTCGCCGATTCTCCCGGAGGCGAAGAAGCGGCTTCTTCGCACACAGAGCATTGTGGCGAGCGCAGGGAGCTCCTGAGAGCGGTTTGTGCCGAAAGAAGCCCGGGACCGGCACTTAGCTTCGGAGAGCTGCGTATCTGCGTCTTCTGCGTGTCTTGCCGCTCTACACTCAGCAAAAAGCTTTTCCACCATATCTTGCAAGGAGAAACTCTGCCAGGAAAGAAAACATCCAAAATCTTGTTCTAAAGCTTGCACGGGGGTCTGCAAAGAGTTTGGCAAGAATGAAAGGTAGTTGTCCAAAACTCGTTCTTTTCCAATAGAATAACCATGGAAAAGGCAGGAGAGTGGTAAAGTACTGTTTTCTCTAAGTCTGAAGGCTGCCCACACTGTGCCTGTGTGCTGCAGCTTGCATCTTCGCCTTTGGGAAGCTGCCGCTCGCCGATTCTCCCGGAGGCGAAGAAGCGGCTTCTTCGCACACAGAGCATTGTGGCGAGCGCAGGGAGCTCCTGAGAGCGGTTTGTGCCGAAAGAAGCCCGGGACCGGCACTTAGCTTCGGAGAGCTGCGTATCTGCGTCTTCTGCGTGTCTTGCCGCTCTACACTCAGCAAAAAGCTTTTCCACCATATCTTGCAAGGAGAAACTCTGCCAGGAAAGAAAACATCCAAAATCTTGTTCTAAAGCTTGCACGGGGGTCTGCAAAGAGTTTGGCAAGAATGAAAGGTAGTTGTCCAAAACTCGTTCTTTTCCAATAGAATAACCATGGAAAAGGCAGGAGAGTGGTAAAGTACTGTTTTCTCTAAGTCTGAATGCTGCCCACACTGTGCCTGTGTGCTGCAGCTTGCATCTTCGCCTTTGGGAAGCTGCCGCTCGCCGATTCTCCCGCAGGCGAAGAAGCGGCTTCTTCGCACACAGAGCATTGTGGCGAGCGCGGGGAGCTCCTGAGAGCGGTTTGTGCCGAAAGAAGCCCGGGACCGGCACTTAGCTTCGGAGAGCTGCGTATCTGCGTCTTCTGCGTGTCTTGCCGCTCTACACTCAGCAAAAAGGTTTTCCACCATATCTTGCAAGAAGAAACTCTGCCAGGAAAGAAAACATCCAAAATCTTGTTCTAAAGCTTGCACGGGGGTCTGCAAAGAGTTTGGCAAGAATGAAAGGTAGTTGTCCAAAACTCGTTCTTTTCCAATAGAATAACCATGGAAAAGGCAGGAGAGTGGTAAAGTACTGTTTTCTCTAAGTCTGAAGGCTGCCCACACTGTGCCTGTGTGCTGCAGCTTGCATCTTCGCCTTTGGGAAGCTGCCGCTCGCCGATTCTCCCGGAGGCGAAGAAGCGGCTTCTTCACACACAGAGCATTGTGGCGAGCGCAGGGAGCTCCTGAGAGCGGTTTGTGCCGAAAGAAGCCCGGGACCGGCACTTAGCTTCGGAGAGCTGCGTATCTGCGTCTTCTGCGTGTCTTGCCGCTCTACACTCAGCCAAAAGCTTTTTCACCATATCTTGCAAGGAGAAACTCTGCCAGGGAAGAAAACATCCAAAATCTTGTTCTAAAGCTTGCACGCAGGTCTGCAAAGAGTTTGGCAAGAATGAAAGGTAGTTGTCCAAAACTCGTTCTTTTCCAATATAATAACCATGGATAAGGCAGGAGAGTGGTAAAGTACTGTTTTCTCTAAGTCTGAAGGCTGCCCACATTGTGCCTGTGTGCTGCAGCTTGCATCTTCGCCTTTGGGAAGCTGCCGCTCGCCGATTCTCCCGCAGGCGAAGAAGCGGCTTCTTCGCACACAGAGCATTGTGGCGAGCGCAGGGAGCTCCTGAGAGCGGTTTGTGCCGAAAGAAGCCCGGGACCGGCACTTAGCTTCGGAGAGCTGCGTATCTGCGTCTTCTGCGTGTCTTGCCGCTCTACACTCAGCAAAAAGCTTTTCCACCATATCTTGCAAGGAGAAACTCTGCCAGGAAAGAAAACATCCAAAATCTTGTTCTAAAGCTTGCACGGGGGTCTGCAAAGAGTTTGGCAAGAAGGAAAGGTAGTTGTCCAAAACTCGTTCTTTTCCAATAGAATAACCATGGATAAGGCAGGAGAGTGGTAAAGTACTGTTTTCTCTAAGTCTGAAGGCTGCCCACACTGTGCCTGCGTGCTGCAGCTTGCATCTTCGCCTTTGGGAAGCTGCCGCTCGCCGATTCTCCCGGAGGCGAAGAAGCGGCTTCTTCGCACACAGAGCATTGTGGCGAGCGCAGGGAGCTCCTGAGAGCGGTTTGTGCCGAAAGAAGCCCGGGACCGGCACTTAGCTTCGGAGAGCTGCGTATCTGCGTCTTCTGCGTGTCTTGCCGCTCTACACTCAGCCAAAAGCTTTTCCACCATATCTTGCAAGGAGAAACTCTGCCAGGAAAGAAAACATCCAAAATCTTGTTCTAAAGCTTGCACGGGGGTCTGCAAAGAGTTTGGCAAGAATGAAAGGTAGTTGTCCAAAACTCGTTCTTTTCCAATAGAATAACCATGGAAAAGGCAGGAGAGTGGTAAAGTACTGTTTTCTCTAAGTCTGAAGGCTGCCCACACTGTGCCTGTGTGCTGCAGCTTGCATCTTCGCCTTTGGGAAGCTGCCGCTCGCCGATTCTCCCGGAGGCGAAGAAGCGGCTTCTTCGCACACAGAGCATTGTGGCGAGCGCAGGGAGCTCCTGAGAGCGGTTTGTGCCGAAAGAAGCCCGGGACCGGCACTTAGCTTCGGAGAGCTGCGTATCTGCGTCTTCTGCGTGTCTTGCCGCTCTACACTCAGCAAAAAGCTTTTCCACCATATCTTGCAAGGAGAAACTCTGCCAGGAAAGAAAACATCCAAAATCTTGTTCTAAAGCTTGCACGGGGGTCTGCAAAGAGTTTGGCAAGAATGAAAGGTAGTTGTCCAAAACTCGTTCTTTTCCAATAGAATAACCATGGAAAAGGCAGGAGAGTGGTAAAGTACTGTTTTCTCTAAGTCTGAAGGCTGCCCACACTTGCCTGTGTGCTGCAGCTTGCATCTTCGCCTTTGGGAAGCTGCCGCTCGCCGATTCTCCCGGAGGCGAAGAAGCGGCTTCTTCGCACACAGAGCATTGTGGCGAGCGCAGGGAGCTCCTGAGAGCGGTTTGTGCCGAAAGAAGCCCGGGACCGGCACTTAGCTTCGGAGAGCTGCGTATCTGCGTCTTCTGCGTGTCTTGCCGCTCTACACTCAGCCAAAAGCTTTTCCACCATATCTTGCAAGGAGAAACTCTGCCAGGAAAGAAAACATCCAAAATCTTGTTCTAAAGCTTGCACGGGGGTCTGCAAAGAGTTTGGCAAGAATGAAAGGTAGTTGTCCAAAACTCGTTCTTTTCCAATAGAATAACCATGGAAAAGGCAGGAGAGTGGTAAAGTACTGTTTTCTCTAAGTCTGAAGGCTGCCCACACTGTGCCTGTGTGCTGCAGCTTGCATCTTCGCCTTTGGGAAGCTGCCGCTCGCCGATTCTCCCGGAGGCGAAGAAGCGGCTTCTTCGCACACAGAGCATTGTGGCGAGCGCAGGGAGCTCCTGAGAGCGGTTTGTGCCGAAAGAAGCCCGGGACCGGCACTTAGCTTCGGAGAGCTGCGTATCTGCGTCTTCTGCGTGTCTTGCCGCTCTACACTCAGCCAAAAGCTTTTCCACCATATCTTGCAAGGAGAAACTCTGCCAGGAAAGAAAACATCCAAAATCTTGTTCTAAAGCTTGCACGGGGGTCTGCAAAGAGTTTGGCAAGAATGAAAGGTAGTTGTCCAAAACTCGTTCTTTTCCAATAGAATAACCATGGAAAAGGCAGGAGAGTGGTAAAGTACTGTTTTCTCTAAGTCTGAAGGCTGCCCACACTGTGCCTGTGTGCTGCAGCTTGCATCTTCGCCTTTGGCAAGCTGCCGCTCGCCGATTCTCCAGGAGGCGAAGAAGCGGCTTCTTCGCACACAGAGCATTGTGGCGAGCGCAGGGAGCTCCTGAGAGCGGTTTGTGCCGAAAGAAGCCCGGGACCGGCACTTAGCTTCGGAGAGCTGCGTATCTGCGTCTTCTGCGTGTCTTGCCGCTCTACACTCAGCAAAAAGCTTTTCCACCATATCTTGCAAGGAGAAACTCTGCCAGGAAAGAAAACATCCAAAATCTTGTTCTAAAGCTTGCACGGGGGTCTGCAAAGAGTTTGGCAAGAATGAAAGGTAGTTGTCCAAAACTCGTTCTTTTCCAATAGAATAACCATGGAAAAGGCAGGAGAGTGGTAAAGTACTGTTTTCTCTAAGTCTGAAGGCTGCCCACACTGTGCCTGCGTGCTGCAGCTTGCATCTTCGCCTTTGGGAAGCTGCCGCTCGCCGATTCTCCCGGAGGCGAAGAAGCGGCTTCTTCGCACACAGAGCATTGTGGCGAGCGCAGGGAGCTCCTGAGAGCGGTTTGTGCCGAAAGAAGCCCGGGACCGGCACTTAGCTTCGGAGAGCTGCGTATCTGCGTCTTCTGCGTGTCTTGCCGCTCTACACTCAGCAAAAAGGTTTTCCACCATATCTTGCAAGGAGAAACTCTGCCAGGAAAGAAAACATCCAAAATCTTGTTCTAAAGCTTGCACGGGGGTCTGCAAAGAGTTTGGCAAGAATGAAAGGTAGTTGTCCAAAACTCGTTCTTTTCCAATAGAATAACCATGGAAAAGGCAGGAGAGTGGTAAAGTACTGTTTTCTCTAAGTCTGAAGGCTGCCCACACTGTGCCTGCGTGCTGCAGCTTGCATCTTCGCCTTTGGGAAGCTGCCGCTCGCCGATTCTCCCGGAGGCGAAGAAGCGGCTTCTTCGCACACAGAGCATTGTGGCGAGCGCAGGGAGCTCCTGAGAGCGGTTTGTGCCGAAAGAAGCCCGGGACCGGCACTTAGCTTCGGAGAGCTGCGTATCTGCGTCTTCTGCGTGTCTTGCCGCTCTACACTCAGCAAAAAGCTTTTCCACCATATCTTGCAAGGAGAAACTCTGCCAGGAAAGAAAACATCCAAAATCTTGTTCTAAAGCTTGCACGGGGGTCTGCAAAGAGTTTGGCAAGAATGAAAGGTAGTTGTCCAAAACTCGTTCTTTTCCAATAGAATAACCATGGAAAAGGCAGGAGAGTGGTAAAGTACTGTTTTCTCTAAGTCTGAATGCTGCCCACACTGTGCCTGTGTGCTGCAGCTTGCATCTTCGCCTTTGGCAAGCTGCCGCTCGCCGATTCTCCCGGAGGCGAAGAAGCGGCTTCTTCGCACACAGAGCATTGTGGCGAGCGCAGGGAGCTCCTGAGAGCGGTTTGTGCCGAAAGAAGCCCGGGACCGGCACTTAGCTTCGGAGAGCTGCGTATCTGCGTCTTCTGCGTGTCTTGCCGCTCTACACTCAGCCAAAAGCTTTTCCACCATATCTTGCAAGGAGAAACTCTGCCAGGAAAGAAAACATCCAAAATCTTGTTCTAAAGCTTGCACGGGGGTCTGCAAAGAGTTTGGCAAGAATGAAAGGTAGTTGTCCAAAACTCGTTCTTTTCCAATAGAATAAACATGGATAAGGCAGGAGAGTGGTAAAGTACTGTTTTCTCTAAGTCTGAAGGCTGCCCACACTGTGCCTGTGTGCTGCAGCTTGCATCTTCGCCTTTGGGAAGCTGCCGCTCGCCGATTCTCCCGGAGGCGAAGAAGCGGCTTCTTCACACACAGAGCATTGTGGCGAGCGCAGGGAGCTCCTGAGAGCGGTTTGTGCCGAAAGAAGCCCAGGACCGGCACTTAGCTTCGGAGAGCTGCGTATCTGTGTCTTCTGCGTGTCTTGCCGCTCAACACTCAGCCAAAAGCTTTTTCACCATATCTTGCAAGGAGAAACTCTGCCAGGGAAGAAAACATCCAAAATCTTGTTCTAAAGCTTGCACGGGGGTCTGCAAAGAGTTGGGCAAGAATGAAAGGTAGTTGTCCAAAACTCGTTCTTTTCCAATAGAATAACCATGGAAAAGGCAGGAGAGTGGTAAAGTACTGTTTTCTCTAAGTCTGAAGGCTGCCCACACTGTGCCTGCGTGCTGCAGCTTGCATCTTCGCCTTTGGGAAGCTGCCGCTCGCCGATTCTCCCGGAGGCGAAGAAGCGGCTTCTTCGCACACAGAGCATTGTGGCGAGCGCAGGGAGCTCCTGAGAGCGGTTTGTGCCGAAAGAAGCCCGGGACCGGCACTTAGCTTCGGAGAGCTGCGTATCTGCGTCTTCTGCGTGTCTTGCCGCTCTACACTCAGCCAAAAGCTTTTCCACCATATCTTGCAAGGAGAAACTCTGCCAGGAAAGAAAACATCCAAAATCTTGTTCTAAAGCTTGCACGGGGGTCTGCAAAGAGTTTGGCAAGAATGAAAGGTAGTTGTCCAAAACTCGTTCTTTTCCAATAGAATAACCATGGAAAAGGCAGGAGAGTGGTAAAGTACTGTTTTCTCTAAGTCTGAAGGCTGCCCACACTGTGCCTGCGTGCTGCAGCTTGCATCTTCGCCTTTGGGAAGCTGCCGCTCGCCGATTCTCCCGGAGGCGAAGAAGCGGCTTCTTCGCACACAGAGCATTGTGGCGAGCGCAGGGAGCTCCTGAGAGCGGTTTGTGCCGAAAGAAGCCCGGGACCGGCACTTAGCTTCGGAGAGCTGCGTATCTGCGTCTTCTGCGTGTCTTGCCGCTCTACACTCAGCAAAAAGCTTTTCCACCATATCTTGCAAGGAGAAACTCTGCCAGGAAAGAAAACATCCAAAATCTTGTTCTAAAGCTTGCACGGGGGTCTGCAAAGAGTTTGGCAAGAATGAAAGGTAGTTGTCCAAAACTCGTTCTTTTCCAATAGAATAACCATGGAAAAGGCAGGAGAGTGGTAAAGTACTGTTTTCTCTAAGTCTGACGGCTGCCCACACTGTGCCTGTGTGCTGCAGCTTGCATCTTCGCCTTTGGCAAGCTGCCGCTCGCCGATTCTCCCGGAGGCGAAGAAGCGGCTTCTTCGCACACAGAGCATTGTGGCGAGCGCAGGGAGCTCCTGAGAGCGGTTTGTGCCGAAAGAAGCCCGGGACCGGCACTTAGCTTCGGAGAGCTGCGTATCCGCGTCTTCTGCGTGTCTTGCCGCTCTACACTCAGCAAAAAGCTTTTCCACCATATCTTGCAAGGAGAAACTCTGCCAGGAAAGAAAACATCCAAAATCTTGTTCTAAAGCTTGCACGGGGGTCTGCAAAGAGTTTGGCAAGAATGAAAGGTAGTTGTCCAAAACTCGTTCTTTTCCAATAGAATAACCATGGAAAAGGCAGGAGAGTGGTAAAGTACTGTTTTCTCTAAGTCTGAATGCTGCCCACACTGTGCCTGTGTGCTGCAGCTTGCATCTTCGCCTTTGGCAAGCTGCCGCTCGCCGATTCTCCCGGAGGCGAAGAAGCGGCTTCTTCGCACACAGAGCATTGTGGCGAGCGCAGGGAGCTCCTGAGAGCGGTTTGTGCCGAAAGAAGCCCGGGACCGGCACTTAGCTTCGGAGAGCTGCGTATCTGCGTCTTCTGCGTGTCTTGCCGCTCTACACTCAGCAAAAAGCTTTTCCGCCATATCTTGCAAGGAGAAACTCTGCCAGGAAAGAAAACATCCAAAATCTTGTTCTAAAGCTTGCACGGGGGTCTGCAAAGAGTTTGGCAAGAATGAAAGGTAGTTGTCCAAAACTCGTTCTTTTCCAATAGAATAACCATGGAAAAGGCAGGAGAGTGGTAAAGTACTGTTTTCTCTAAGTCTGAAGGCTGCCCACACTGTGCCTGTGTGCTGCAGCTTGCATCTTCGCCTTTGGGAAGCTGCCGCTCGCCGATTCTCCAGGAGGCGAAGAAGCGGCTTCTTCGCACACAGAGCATTGTGGCGAGCGCAGGGAGCTCCTGAGAGTGGTTTGTGCCGAAAGAAGCCCGGGACCGGCACTTAGCTTCGGAGAGCTGCGTATCTGCGTCTTCTGCGTGTCTTGCCGCTCTACACTCAGCAAAAAGCTTTTCCACCATATCTTGCAAGGAGAAACTCTGCCAGGAAAGAAAACATCCAAAATCTTGTTCTAAAGCTTGCACGGGGGTCTGCAAAGAGTTTGGCAAGAATGAAAGGTAGTTGTCCAAAACTCGTTCTTTTCCAATAGAATAACCATGGAAAAGGCAGGAGAGTGGTAAAGTACTGTTTTCTCTAAGTCTGAAGGCTGCCCACACTGTGCCTGCGTGCTGCAGCTTGCATCTTCGCCTTTGGGAAGCTGCCGCTCGCCGATTCTCCCGGAGGCGAAGAAGCGGCTTCTTCGCACACAGAGCATTGTGGCGAGCGCAGGGAGCTCCTGAGAGCGGTTTGTGCCGAAAGAAGCCCGGGACCGGCACTTAGCTTCGGAGAGCTGCGTATCTGCGTCTTCTGCGTGTCTTGCCGCTCTACACTCAGCAAAAAGCTTTTCCACCATATCTTGCAAGGAGAAACTCTGCCAGGAAAGAAAACATCCAAAATCTTGTTCTAAAGCTTGCACGGAGGTCTGCAAAGAGTTTGGCAAGAATGAAAGGTAGTTGTCCAAAACTCGTTCTTTTCCAATAGAATAACCATGGAAAAGGCAGGAGAGTGGTAAAGTACTGTTTTCTCTAAGTCTGAAGGCTGCCCACACTGTGCCTGTGTGCTGCAGCTTGCATCTTCGCCTTTGGGAAGCTGCCGCTCGCCGATTCTCCCGGAGGCGAAGAAGCGGCTTCTTCGCACACAGAGCATTGTGGCGAGCGCAGGGAGCTCCTGAGAGCGGTTTGTGCCGAAAGAAGCCCGGGACCGGCACTTAGCTTCGGAGAGCTGCGTATCTGCGTCTTCTGCGTGTCTTGCCGCTCTACACTCAGCAAAAAGCTTTTCCACCATATCTTGCAAGGAGAAACTCTGCCAGGAAAGAAAACATCCAAAATCTTGTTCTAAAGCTTGCACGGGGGTCTGCAAAGAGTTTGGCAAGAATGAAAGGTAGTTGTCCAAAACTCGTTCTTTTCCAATAGAATAACCATGGAAAAGGCAGGAGAGTGGTAAAGTACTGTTTTCTCTAAGTCTGAAGGCTGCCCACACTGTGCCTGCGTGCTGCAGCTTGCATCTTCGCCTTTGGGAAGCTGCCGCTCGCCGATTCTCCCGGAGGCGAAGAAGCGGCTTCTTCGCACACAGAGCATTGTGGCGAGCGCAGGGAGCTCCTGAGAGCGGTTTGTGCCGAAAGAAGCCCGGGACCGGCACTTAGCTTCGGAGAGCTGCGTATCTGCGTCTTCTGCGTGTCTTGCCGCTCTACACTCAGCAAAAAGCTTTTCCACCATATCTTGCAAGGAGAAACTCTGCCAGGAAAGAAAACATCCAAAATCTTGTTCTAAAGCTTGCACGGGGGTCTGCAAAGAGTTTGGCAAGAATGAAAGGTAGTTGTCCAAAACTCGTTCTTTTCCAATAGAATAACCATGGAAAAGGCAGGAGAGTGGTAAAGTACTGTTTTCTCTAAGTCTGAAGGCTGCCCACACTGTGCCTGTGTGCTGCAGCTTGCATCTTCGCCTTTGGGAAGCTGCCGCTCGCCGATTCTCCCGGAGGCGAAGAAGCGGCTTCTTCGCACACAGAGCATTGTGGCGAGCGCAGGGAGCTCCTGAGAGCGGTTTGTGCCGAAAGAAGCCCGGGACCGGCACTTAGCTTCGGAGAGCTGCGTATCTGCGTCTTCTGCGTGTCTTGCCGCTCTACACTCAGCCAAAAGCTTTTCCACCATATCTTGCAAGGAGAAACTCTGCCAGGAAAGAAAACATCCAAAATCTTGTTCTAAAGCTTGCACGGGGGTCTGCAAAGAGTTTGGCAAGAATGAAAGGTAGTTGTCCAAAACTCGTTCTTTTCCAATAGAATAAACATGGATAAGGCAGGAGAGTGGTAAAGTACTGTTTTCTCTAAGTCTGAAGGCTGCCCACACTGTGCCTGTGTGCTGCAGCTTGCATCTTCGCCTTTGGGAAGCTGCCGCTCGCCGATTCTCCCGGAGGCGAAGAAGCGGCTTCTTCACACACAGAGCATTGTGGCGAGCGCAGGGAGCTCCTGAGAGCGGTTTGTGCCGAAAGAAGCCCAGGACCGGCACTTAGCTTCGGAGAGCTGCGTATCTGTGTCTTCTGCGTGTCTTGCCGCTCAACACTCAGCCAAAAGCTTTTTCACCATATCTTGCAAGGAGAAACTCTGCCAGGGAAGAAAACATCCAAAATCTTGTTCTAAAGCTTGCACGGGGGTCTGCAAAGAGTTTGGCAAGAATGAAAGGTAGTTGTCCAAAACTCGTTCTTTTCCAATAGAATAACCATGGAAAAGGCAGGAGAGTGGTAAAGTACTGTTTTCTCTAAGTCTGAAGGCTGCCCACACTGTGCCTGCGTGCTGCAGCTTGCATCTTCGCCTTTGGGAAGCTGCCGCTCGCCGATTCTCCCGGAGGCGAAGAAGCGGCTTCTTCGCACACAGAGCATTGTGGCGAGCGCAGGGAGCTCCTGAGAGCGGTTTGTGCCGAAAGAAGCCCGGGACCGGCACTTAGCTTCGGAGAGCTGCGTATCTGCGTCTTCTGCGTGTCTTGCCGCTCTACACTCAGCCAAAAGCTTTTCCACCATATCTTGCAAGGAGAAACTCTGCCAGGAAAGAAAACATCCAAAATCTTGTTCTAAAGCTTGCACGGGGGTCTGCAAAGAGTTTGGCAAGAATGAAAGGTAGTTGTCCAAAACTCGTTCTTTTCCAATAGAATAACCATGGAAAAGGCAGGAGAGTGGTAAAGTACTGTTTTCTCTAAGTCTGAAGGCTGCCCACACTGTGCCTGTGTGCTGCAGCTTGCATCTTCGCCTTTGGCAAGCTGCCGCTCGCCGATTCTCCCGGAGGCGAAGAAGCGGCTTCTTCGCACACAGAGCATTGTGGCGAGCGCAGGGAGCTCCTGAGAGCGGTTTGTGCCGAAAGAAGCCCGGGACCGGCACTTAGCTTCGGAGAGCTGCGTATCCGCGTCTTCTGCGTGTCTTGCCGCTCTACACTCAGCAAAAAGCTTTTCCGCCATATCTTGCAAGGAGAAACTCTGCCAGGAAAGAAAACATCCAAAATCTTGTTCTAAAGCTTGCACGGGGGTCTGCAAAGAGTTTGGCAAGAATGAAAGGTAGTTGTCCAAAACTCGTTCTTTTCCAATAGAATAACCATGGAAAAGGCAGGAGAGTGGTAAAGTACTGTTTTCTCTAAGTCTGAATGCTGCCCACACTGTGCCTGTGTGCTGCAGCTTGCATCTTCGCCTTTGGCAAGCTGCCGCTCGCCGATTCTCCCGGAGGCGAAGAAGCGGCTTCTTCGCACACAGAGCATTGTGGCGAGCGCAGGGAGCTCCTGAGAGCGGTTTGTGCCGAAAGAAGCCCGGGACCGGCACTTAGCTTCGGAGAGCTGCGTATCTGCGTCTTCTGCGTGTCTTGCCGCTCTACACTCAGCAAAAAGCTTTTCCGCCATATCTTGCAAGGAGAAACTCTGCCAGGAAAGAAAACATCCAAAATCTTGTTCTAAAGCTTGCACGGGGGTCTGCAAAGAGTTTGGCAAGAATGAAAGGTAGTTGTCCAAAACTCGTTCTTTTCCAATAGAATAACCATGGAAAAGGCAGGAGAGTGGTAAAGTACTGTTTTCTCTAAGTCTGAAGGCTGCCCACACTGTGCCTGTGTGCTGCAGCTTGCATCTTCGCCTTTGGCAAGCTGCCGCTCGCCGATTCTCCCGGAGGCGAAGAAGCGGCTTCTTCACACACAGAGCATTGTGGCGAGCGCAGGGAGCTCCTGAGAGCGGTTTGTGCCGAAAGAAGCCCGGGACCGGCACTTAGCTTCGGAGAGCTGCGTATCTGCGTCTTCTGCGTGTCTTGCCGCTCTACACTCAGCAAAAAGCTTTTCCACCATATCTTGCAAGGAGAAACTCTGCCAGGAAAGAAAACATCCAAAATCTTGTTCTAAAGCTTGCACGGGGGTCTGCAAAGAGTTTGGCAAGAATGAAAGGTAGTTGTCCAAAACTCGTTCTTTTCCAATAGAATAACCATGGAAAAGGCAGGAGAGTGGTAAAGTACTGTTTTCTCTAAGTCTGAATGCTGCCCACACTGTGCCTGTGTGCTGCAGCTTGCATCTTCGCCTTTGGGAAGCTGCCGCTCGCCGATTCTCCCGCAGGCGAAGAAGCGGCTTCTTCGCACACAGAGCATTGTGGCGAGCGCAGGGAGCTCCTGAGAGCGGTTTGTGCCGAAAGAAGCCCGGGACCGGCACTTAGCTTCGGAGAGCTGCGTATATGCGTCTTCTGCGTGTCTTGCCGCTCTACACTCAGCAAAAAGCTTTTTCACCATATCTTGCAAGGAGAAACTCTGCCAGGAAAGAAAACATCCAAAATCTTGTTCTAAAGCTTGCACGGGGGTCTGCAAAGAGTTTGGCAAGAATGAAAGGTAGTTGTCCAAAACTCGTTCTTTTCCAATAGAATAACCATGGAAAAGGCAGGAGAGTGGTAAAGTACTGTTTTCTCTAAGTCTGAAGGCTGCCCACACTGTGCCTGTGTGCTGCAGCTTGCATCTTCGCCTTTGGGAAGCTGCCGCTCGCCGATTCTCCCGCAGGCGAAGAAGCGGCTTCTTCGCACACAGAGCATTGTGGCGAGCGCAGGGAGCTCCTGAGAGCGGTTTGTGCCGAAAGAAGCCCGGGACCGGCACTTAGCTTCGGAGAGCTGCGTATCTGCGTCTTCTGCGTGTCTTGCCGCTCTACACTCAGCAAAAAGCTTTTCCAGCATATCTTGCAAGGAGAAACTCTGCCAGGAAAGAAAACATCCAAAATCTTGTTCTAAAGCTTGCACGGGGGTCTGCAAAGAGTTTGGCAAGAATGAAAGGTAGTTGTCCAAAACTCGTTCTTTTCCAATAGAATAACCATGGAAAAGGCAGGAGAGTGGTAAAGTACTGTTTTCTCTAAGTCTGAAGGCTGCCCACACTTGCCTGTGTGCTGCAGCTTGCATCTTCGCCTTTGGGAAGCTGCCGCTCGCCGATTCTCCCGGAGGCGAAGAAGCGGCTTCTTCGCACACAGAGCATTGTGGCGAGCGCAGGGAGCTCCTGAGAGCGGTTTGTGCCGAAAGAAGCCCGGGACCGGCACTTAGCTTCGGAGAGCTGCGTATCTGCGTCTTCTGCGTGTCTTGCCGCTCTACACTCAGCAAAAAGCTTTTCCACCATATCTTGCAAGGAGAAACTCTGCCAGGAAAGAAAACATCCAAAATCTTGTTCTAAAGCTTGCACGGGGGTCTGCAAAGAGTTTGGCAAGAATGAAAGGTAGTTGTCCAAAACTCGTTCTTTTCCAATAGAATAACCATGGAAAAGGCAGGAGAGTGGTAAAGTACTGTTTTCTCTAAGTCTGAAGGCTGCCCACACTGTGCCTGTGTGCTGCAGCTTGCATCTTCGCCTTTGGGAAGCTGCCGCTCGCCGATTCTCCCGGAGGCGAAGAAGCGGCTTCTTCGCACACAGAGCATTGTGGCGAGCGCAGGGAGCTCCTGAGAGCGGTTTGTGCCGAAAGAAGCCCGGGACCGGCACTTAGCTTCGGAGAGCTGCGTATCTGCGTCTTCTGCGTGTCTTGCCGCTCTACACTCAGCCAAAAGCTTTTCCACCATATCTTGCAAGGAGAAACTCTGCCAGGAAAGAAAACATCCAAAATCTTGTTCTAAAGCTTGCACGGGGGTCTGCAAAGAGTTTGGCAAGAATGAAAGGTAGTTGTCCAAAACTCGTTCTTTTCCAATAGAATAACCATGGAAAAGGCAGGAGAGTGGTAAAGTACTGTTTTCTCTAAGTCTGAATGCTGCCCACACTGTGCCTGTGTGCTGCAGCTTGCATCTTCGCCTTTGGCAAGCTGCCGCTAGCCGATTCTCCCGGAGGCGAAGAAGCGGCTTCTTCGCACACAGAGCATTGTGGCGAGCGCAGGGAGCTCCTGAGAGCGGTTTGTGCCGAAAGAAGCCCGGGACCGGCACTTAGCTTCGGAGAGCTGCGTATCTGCGTCTTCTGCGTGTCTTGCCGCTCTACACTCAGCAAAAAGCTTTTCCACCATATCTTGCAAGGAGAAACTCTGCCAGGAAAGAAAACATCCAAAATCTTGTTCTAAAGCTTGCACGGGGGTCTGCAAAGAGTTTGGCAAGAATGAAAGGTAGTTGTCCAAAACTCGTTCTTTTCCAATAGAATAAACATGGATAAGGCAGGAGAGTGGTAAAGTACTGTTTTCTCTAAGTCTGAAGGCTGCCCACACTGTGCCTGTGTGCTGCAGCTTGCATCTTCGCCTTTGGGAAGCTGCCGCTCGCCGATTCTCCCGGAGGCGAAGAAGCGGCTTCTTCACACACAGAGCATTGTGGCGAGCGCAGGGAGCTCCTGAGAGCGGTTTGTGCCGAAAGAAGCCCAGGACCGGCACTTAGCTTCGGAGAGCTGCGTATCTGTGTCTTCTGCGTGTCTTGCCGCTCAACACTCAGCCAAAAGCTTTTTCACCATATCTTGCAAGGAGAAACTCTGCCAGGGAAGAAAACATCCAAAATCTTGTTCTAAAGCTTGCACGGGGGTCTGCAAAGAGTTTGGCAAGAATGAAAGGTAGTTGTCCAAAACTCGTTCTTTTCCAATAGAATAACCATGGAAAAGGCAGGAGAGTGGTCAAGTACTGTTTTCTCTAAGTCTGAAGGCTGCCCACACTGTGCCTGTGTGCTGCAGCTTGCATCTTCGCCTTTGGGAAGCTGCCGCTCGCCGATTCTCCCGCAGGCGAAGAAGCGGCTTCTTCGCACACAGAGCATTGTGGCGAGCGCAGGGAGCTCCTGAGAGCGGTTTGTGCCGAAAGAAGCCCGGGACCGGCACTTAGCTTCGGAGAGCTGCGTATCTGCGTCTTCTGCGTGTCTTGCCGCTCTACACTCAGCCAAAAGCTTTTCCACCATATCTTGCAAGGAGAAACTCTGCCAGGAAAGAAAACATCCAAAATCTTGTTCTAAAGCTTGCACGGGGGTCTGCAAAGAGTTTGGCAAGAATGAAAGGTAGTTGTCCAAAACTCGTTCTTTTCCAATAGAATAACCATGGAAAAGGCAGGAGAGTGGTAAAGTACTGTTTTCTCTAAGTCTGAAGGCTGCCCACACTGTGCCTGTGTGCTGCAGCTTGCATCTTCGCCTTTGGGAAGCTGCCGCTCGCCGATTCTCCCGGAGGCGAAGAAGCGGCTTCTTCGCACACAGAGCATTGTGGCGAGCGCAGGGAGCTCCTGAGAGCGGTTTGTGCCGAAAGAAGCCCGGGACCGGCACTTAGCTTCGGAGAGCTGCGTATCTGCGTCTTCTGCGTGTCTTGCCGCTCTACACTCAGCAAAAAGCTTTTCCACCATATCTTGCAAGGAGAAACTCTGCCAGGAAAGAAAACATCCAAAATCTTGTTCTAAAGCTTGCACGGGGGTCTGCAAAGAGTTTGGCAAGAATGAAAGGTAGTTGTCCAAAACTCGTTCTTTTCCAATAGAATAACCATGGAAAAGGCAGGAGAGTGGTAAAGTACTGTTTTCTCTAAGTCTGAAGGCTGCCCACACTGTGCCTGTGTGCTGCAGCTTGCATCTTCGCCTTTGGGAAGCTGCCGCTCGCCGATTCTCCCGCAGGAGAAGAAGCGGCTTCTTCGCACACAGAGCATTGTGGCGAGCGCAGGGAGCTCCTGAGAGCGGTTTGTGCCGAAAGAAGCCCGGGACCGGCACTTAGCTTCGGAGAGCTGCGTATCTGCGTCTTCTGCGTGTCTTGCCGCTCTACACTCAGCCAAAAGCTTTTCCACCATATCTTGCAAGGAGAAACTCTGCCAGGAAAGAAAACATCCAAAATCTTGTTCTAAAGCTTGCACGGGGGTCTGCAAAGAGTTTGGCAAGAAGGAAAGGTAGTTGTCCAAAACTCGTTCTTTTCCAATAGAATAACCATGGATAAGGCAGGAGAGTGGTAAAGTACTGTTTTCTCTAAGTCTGAAGGCTGCTCACACTGTGCCTGTGTGCTGCAGCTTGCATCTTCGCCTTTGGGAAGCTGCCGCTCGCCGATTCTCCCGGAGGCGAAGAAGCGGCTTCTTCGCACACAGAGCATTGTGGCGAGCGCGGGGAGCTCCTGAGAGCGGTTTGTGCCGAAAGAAGCCCGGGACCGGCACTTAGCTTCGGAGAGCTGCGTATCTGCGTCTTCTGCGTGTCTTGCCGCTCTACACTCAGCCAAAAGCTTTTCCACCATATCTTGCAAGGAGAAACTCTGCCAGGAAAGAAAACATCCAAAATCTTGTTCTAAAGCTTGCACGGGGGTCTGCAAAGAGTTTGGCAAGAATGAAAGGTAGTTGTCCAAAACTCGTTCTTTTCCAATAGAATAACCATGGAAAAGGCAGGAGAGTGGTAAAGTACTGTTTTCTCTAAGTCTGAATGCTGCCCACACTGTGCCTGTGTGCTGCAGCTTGCATCTTCGCCTTTGGGAAGCTGCCGCTCGCCGATTCTCCCGGAGGCGAAGAAGCGGCTTCTTCGCACACAGAGCATTGTGGCGAGCGCAGGGAGCTCCTGAGAGCGGTTTGTGCCGAAAGAAGCCCGGGACCGGCACTTAGCTTCGGAGAGCTGCGTATCTGCGTCTTCTGCGTGTCTTGCCGCTCTACACTCAGCAAAAAGCTTTTTCACCATATCTTGCAAGGAGAAACTCTGCCAGGGAAGAAAACATCCAAAATCTTGTTCTAAAGCTTGCACGGGGGTCTGCAAAGAGTTTGGCAAGAATGAAAGGTAGTTGTCCAAAACTCGTTCTTTTCCAATAGAATAACCATGGAAAAGGCAGGAGAGTGGTAAAGTACTGTTTTCTCTAAGTCTGAAGGCTGCCCACACTTGCCTGTGTGCTGCAGCTTGCATCTTCGCCTTTGGGAAGCTGCCGCTCGCCGACTCTCCCGCAGGCGAAGAAGCGGCTTCTTCGCACACAGAGCATTGTGGCGAGCGCAGGGAGCTCCTGAGAGCGGTTTGTGCCGAAAGAAGCCCGGGACCGGCACTTAGCTTCGGAGAGCTGCGTATCTGCGTCTTCTGCGTGTCTTGCCGCTCTACACTCAGCCAAAAGCTTTTCCACCATATCTTGCAAGGAGAAACTCTGCCAGGAAAGAAAACATCCAAAATCTTGTTCTAAAGCTTGCACGGGGGTCTGCAAAGAGTTTGGCAAGAAGGAAAGGTAGTTGTCCAAAACTCGTTCTTTTCCAATAGAATAACCATGGATAAGGCAGGAGAGTGGTAAAGTACTGTTTTCTCTAAGTCTGAAGGCTGCTCACACTGTGCCTGCGTGCTGCAGCTTGCATCTTCGCCTTTGGGAAGCTGCCGCTCGCCGATTCTCCCGGAGGCGAAGAAGCGGCTTCTTCGCACACAGAGCATTGTGGCGAGCGCAGGGAGCTCCTGAGAGCGGTTTGTGCCGAAAGAAGCCCGGGACCGGCACTTAGCTTCGGAGAGCTGCGTATCTGCGTCTTCTGCGTGTCTTGCCGCTCTACACTCAGCAAAAAGCTTTTCCACCATATCTTGCAAGGAGAAACTCTGCCAGGAAAGAAAACATCCAAAATCTTGTTCTAAAGCTTGCACGGGGGTCTGCAAAGAGTTTGGCAAGAATGAAAGGTAGTTGTCCAAAACTCGTTCTTTTCCAATAGAATAACCATGGAAAAGGCAGGAGAGTGGTAAAGTACTGTTTTCTCTAAGTCTGAATGCTGCCCACACTGTGCCTGTGTGCTGCAGCTTGCATCTTCGCCTTTGGGAAGCTGCCGCTCGCCGATTCTCCCGGAGGCGAAGAAGCGGCTTCTTCGCACACAGAGCATTGTGGCGAGCGCAGGGAGCTCCTGAGAGCGGTTTGTGCCGAAAGAAGCCCGGGACCGGCACTTAGCTTCGGAGAGCTGCGTATCTGCGTCTTCTGCGTGTCTTGCCGCTCTACACTCAGCAAAAAGCTTTTCCACCATATCTTGCAAGGAGAAACTCTGCCAGGAAAGAAAACATCCAAAATCTTGTTCTAAAGCTTGCACGGGGGTCTGCAAAGAGTTTGGCAAGAATGAAAGGTAGTTGTCCAAAACTCGTTCTTTTCCAATAGAATAACCATGGAAAAGGCAGGAGAGTGGTAAAGTACTGTTTTCTCTAAGTCTGAAGGCTGCCCACACTGTGCCTGTGTGCTGCAGCTTGCATCTTCGCCTTTGGGAAGCTGCCGCTCGCCGATTCTCCCGGAGGCGAAGAAGCGGCTTCTTCGCACACAGAGCATTGTGGCGAGCGCAGGGAGCTCCTGAGAGCGGTTTGTGCCGAAAGAAGCCCGGGACCGGCACTTAGCTTCGGAGAGCTGCGTATCTGCGTCTTCTGCGTGTCTTGCCGCTCTACACTCAGCAAAAAGCTTTTCCACCATATCTTGCAAGGAGAAACTCTGCCAGGAAAGAAAACATCCAAAATCTTGTTCTAAAGCTTGCACGGAGGTCTGCAAAGAGTTTGGCAAGAATGAAAGGTAGTTGTCCAAAACTCGTTCTTTTCCAATAGAATAACCATGGAAAAGGCAGGAGAGTGGTAAAGTACTGTTTTCTCTAAGTCTGAAGGCTGCCCACACTGTGCCTGCGTGCTGCAGCTTGCATCTTCGCCTTTGGGAAGCTGCCGCTCGCCGATTCTCCCGGAGGCGAAGAAGCGGCTTCTTCGCACACAGAGCATTGTGGCGAGCGCAGGGAGCTCCTGAGAGCGGTTTGTGCCGAAAGAAGCCCGGGACCGGCACTTAGCTTCGGAGAGCTGCGTATCTGCGTCTTCTGCGTGTCTTGCCGCTCTACACTCAGCAAAAAGCTTTTCCACCATATCTTGCAAGGAGAAACTCTGCCAGGAAAGAAAACATCCAAAATCTTGTTCTAAAGCTTGCACGGGGGTCTGCAAAGAGTTTGGCAAGAATGAAAGGTAGTTGTCCAAAACTCGTTCTTTTCCAATAGAATAAACATGGAAAACGCAGGAGAGTGGTAAAGTACTGGTTTCTCTAAGTCTGAATGCTGCCCACACTGTGCCTGTGTGGTGCAGCTTGCATCTTCGCCTTTGGGAAGCTGCCGCTCGCCGATTCTCCCGCAGGCGAAGAAGCGGCTTCTTCGCACACAGAGCATTGTGGCGAGCGCGGGGAGCTCCTGAGAGCGGTTTGTGCCGAAAGAAGCCCGGGACCGGCACTTAGCTTCGGAGAGCTGCGTATCTGCGTCTTCTGCGTGTCTTGCCGCTCTACACTCAGCAAAAAGCTTTTCCACCATATCTTGCAAGGAGAAACTCTGCCAGGAAAGAAAACATCCAAAATCTTGTTCTAAAGCTTGCACGGGGGTCTGCAAAGAGTTTGGCAAGAATGAAAGGTAGTTGTCCAAAACTCGTTCTTTTCCAATAGAATAACCATGGAAAAGGCAGGAGAGTGGTAAAGTACTGTTTTCTCTAAGTCTGAATGCTGCCCACACTGTGCCTGTGTGCTGCAGCTTGCATCTTCGCCTTTGGGAAGCTGCCGCTCGCCGATTCTCCCGCAGGCGAAGAAGCGGCTTCTTCGCACACAGAGCATTGTGGCGAGCGCGGGGAGCTCCTGAGAGCGGTTTGTGCCGAAAGAAGCCCGGGACCGGCACTTAGCTTCGGAGAGCTGCGTATCTGCGTCTTCTGCGTGTCTTGCCGCTCTACACTCAGCAAAAAGGTTTTTCCACCATATCTTGCAAGAAGAAACTCTGCCAGGAAAGAAAACATCCAAAATCTTGTTCTAAAGCTTGCACGGGGGTCTGCAAAGAGTTTGGCAAGAATGAAAGGTAGTTGTCCAAAACTCGTTCTTTTCCAATAGAATAACCATGGAAAAGGCAGGAGAGTGGTAAAGTACTGTTTTCTCTAAGTCTGAAGGCTGCCCACACTGTGCCTGTGTGCTGCAGCTTGCATCTTCGCCTTTGGGAAGCTGCCGCTCGCCGATTCTCCCGCAGGCGAAGAAGCGGCTTCTTCACACACACAGCATTGTGGCGAGCGCAGGGAGCTCCTGAGAGCGGTTTGTGCCGAAAGAAGCCCGGGACCGGCACTTAGCTTCGGAGAGCTGCGTATCTGCGTCTTCTGCGTGTCTTGCCGCTCTACACTCAGCCAAAAGCTTTTTCACCATATCTTGCAAGGAGAAACTCTGCCAGGGAAGAAAACATCCAAAATCTTGTTCTAAAGCTTGCACGCAGGTCTGCAAAGAGTTTGGCAAGAATGAAAGGTAGTTGTCCAAAACTCGTTCTTTTCCAATATAATAACCATGGATAAGGCAGGAGAGTGGTAAAGTACTGTTTTCTCTAAGTCTGAAGGCTGCCCACATTGTGCCTGTGTGCTGCAGCTTGCATCTTCGCCTTTGGGAAGCTGCCGCTCGCCGATTCTCCCGCAGGCGAAGAAGCGGCTTCTTCGCACACAGAGCATTGTGGCGAGCGCAGGGAGCTCCTGAGAGCGGTTTGTGCCGAAAGAAGCCCGGGACCGGCACTTAGCTTCGGAGAGCTGCGTATCTGCGTCTTCTGCGTGTCTTGCCGCTCTACACTCAGCCAAAAGCTTTTCCACCATATCTTGCAAGGAGAAACTCTGCCAGGAAAGAAAACATCCAAAATCTTGTTCTAAAGCTTGCACGGGGGTCTGCAAAGAGTTTGGCAAGAAGGAAAGGTAGTTGTCCAAAACTCGTTCTTTTCCAATAGAATAACCATGGAAAAGGCAGGAGAGTGGTAAAGTACTGTTTTCTCTAAGTCTGAAGGCTGCCCACACTGTGCCTGTGTGCTGCAGCTTGCATCTTCGCCTTTGGGAAGCTGCCGCTCGCCGATTCTCCCGGAGGCGAAGAAGCGGCTTCTTCGCACACAGAGCATTGTGGCGAGCGCAGGGAGCTCCTGAGAGCGGTTTGTGCCGAAAGAAGCCCGGGACCGGCACTTAGCTTCGGAGAGCTGCGTATCTGCGTCTTCTGCGTGTCTTGCCGCTCTACACTCAGCCAAAAGCTTTTCCACCATATCTTGCAAGGAGAAACTCTGCCAGGAAAGAAAACATCCAAAATCTTGTTCTAAAGCTTGCACGGGGGTCTGCAAAGAGTTTGGCAAGAATGAAAGGTAGTTGTCCAAAACTCGTTCTTTTCCAATAGAATAACCATGGAAAAGGCAGGAGAGTGGTAAAGTACTGTTTTCTCTAAGTCTGAATGCTGCCCACACTGTGCCTGTGTGCTGCAGCTTGCATCTTCGCCTTTGGGAAGCTGCCGCTCGCCGATTCTCCCGGAGGCGAAGAAGCGGCTTCTTCGCACACAGAGCATTGTGGCGAGCGCAGGGAGCTCCTGAGAGCGGTTTGTGCCGAAAGAAGCCCGGGACCGGCACTTAGCTTCGGAGAGCTGCGTATCTGCGTCTTCTGCGTGTCTTGCCGCTCTACACTCAGCCAAAAGCTTTTCCACCATATCTTGCAAGGAGAAACTCTGCCAGGAAAGAAAACATCCAAAATCTTGTTCTAAAGCTTGCACGGGGGTCTGCAAAGAGTTTGGCAAGAATGAAAGGTAGTTGTCCAAAACTCGTTCTTTTCCAATAGAATAACCATGGAAAAGGCAGGAGAGTGGTAAAGTACTGTTTTCTCTAAGTCTGAAGGCTGCCCACACTTGCCTGTGTGCTGCAGCTTGCATCTTCGCCTTTGGGAAGCTGCCGCTCGCCGACTCTCCCGCAGGCGAAGAAGCGGCTTCTTCGCACACAGAGCATTGTGGCGAGCGCAGGGAGCTCCTGAGAGCGGTTTGTGCCGAAAGAAGCCCGGGACCGGCACTTAGCTTCGGAGAGCTGCGTATCTGCGTCTTCTGCGTGTCTTGCCGCTCTACACTCAGCCAAAAGCTTTTCCACCATATCTTGCAAGGAGAAACTCTGCCAGGAAAGAAAACATCCAAAATCTTGTTCTAAAGCTTGCACGGGGGTCTGCAAAGAGTTTGGCAAGAATGAAAGGTAGTTGTCCAAAACTCGTTCTTTTCCAATAGAATAACCATGGATAAGGCAGGAGAGTGGTAAAGTACTGTTTTCTCTAAGTCTGAAGGCTGCCCACACTGTGCCTGCGTGCTGCAGTTTGCATCTTCGCCTTTGGGAAGCTGCCGCTCGCCGATTCTCCCGGAGGCGAAGAAGCGGCTTCTTCGCACACAGAGCATTGTGGCGAGCGCAGGGAGCTCCTGAGAGCGGTTTGTGCCGAAAGAAGCCCGGGACCGGCACTTAGCTTCGGAGAGCTGCGTATCTGCGTCTTCTGCGTGTCTTGCCGCTCTACACTCAGCAAAAAGCTTTTCCACCATATCTTGCAAGGAGAAACTCTGCCAGGAAAGAAAACATCCAAAATCTTGTTCTAAAGCTTGCACGGAGGTCTGCAAAGAGTTTGGCAAGAATGAAAGGTAGTTGTCCAAAACTCGTTCTTTTCCAATAGAATAACCATGGAAAAGGCAGGAGAGTGGTAAAGTACTGTTTTCTCTAAGTCTGAAGGCTGCCCACACTGTGCCTGTGTGCTGCAGCTTGCATCTTCGCCTTTGGGAAGCTGCCGCTCGCCGATTCTCCCGCAGGCGAAGAAGCGGCTTCTTCGCACACAGAGCATTGTGGCGAGCGCAGGGAGCTCCTGAGAGCGGTTTGTGCCGAAAGAAGCCCGGGACCGGCACTTAGCTTCGGAGAGCTGCGTATCTGCGTCTTCTGCGTGTCTTGCCGCTCTACACTCAGCAAAAAGCTTTTCCACCATATCTTGCAAGGAGAAACTCTGCCAGGAAAGAAAACATCCAAAATCTTGTTCTAAAGCTTGCACGGGGGTCTGCAAAGAGTTTGGCAAGAATGAAAGGTAGTTGTCCAAAACTCGTTCTTTTCCAATAGAATAACCATGGAAAAGGCAGGAGAGTGGTAAAGTACTGTTTTCTCTAAGTCTGAATGCTGCCCACACTGTGCCTGTGTGGTGCAGCTTGCATCTTCGCCTTTGGGAAGCTGCCGCTCGCCGATTCTCCCGCAGGCGAAGAAGCGGCTTCTTCGCACACAGAGCATTGTGGCGAGCGCGGGGAGCTCCTGAGAGCGGTTTGTGCCGAAAGAAGCCCGGGACCGGCACTTAGCTTCGGAGAGCTGCGTATCTGCGTCTTCTGCGTGTCTTGCCGCTCTACACTCAGCCAAAAGCTTTTCCACCATATCTTGCAAGGAGAAACTCTGCCAGGAAAGAAAACATCCAAAATCTTGTTCTAAAGCTTGCACGGGGGTCTGCAAAGAGTTTGGCAAGAATGAAAGGTAGTTGTCCAAAACTCGTTCTTTTCCAATAGAATAAACATGGATAAGGCAGGAGAGTGGTAAAGTACTGTTTTCTCTAAGTCTGAAGGCTGCCCACACTGTGCCTGTGTGCTGCAGCTTGCATCTTCGCCTTTGGGAAGCTGCCGCTCGCCGATTCTCCCGGAGGCGAAGAAGCGGCTTCTTCGCACACAGAGCATTGTGGCGAGCGCAGGGAGCTCCTGAGAGCGGTTTGTGCCGAAAGAAGCCCGGCACTTAGCTTCGGAGAGCTGCGTATCTGCGTCTTCTGCGTGTCTTGCCGCTCTACACTCAGCAAAAAGCTTTTCCACCATATCTTGCAAGGAGAAACTCTGCCAGGAAAGAAAACATCCAAAATCTTGTTCTAAAGCTTGCACGGGGGTCTGCAAAGAGTTTGGCAAGAATGAAAGGTAGTTGTCCAAAACTCGTTCTTTTCCAATAGAATAACCATGGAAAAGGCAGGAGAGTGGTAAAGTACTGTTTTCTCTAAGTCTGAAGGCTGCCCACACTGTGCCTGTGTGCTGCAGCTTGCATCTTCGCCTTTGGGAAGCTGCCGCTCGCCGATTCTCCCGGAGGCGAAGAAGCGGCTTCTTCGCACACAGAGCATTGTGGCGAGCGCAGGGAGCTCCTGAGAGCGGTTTGTGCCGAAAGAAGCCCGGGACCGGCACGTAGCTTCGGAGAGCTGCGTATCTGCGTCTTCTGCGTGTCTTGCCGCTCTACACTCAGCAAAAAGCTTTTCCACCATATCTTGCAAGGAGAAACTCTGCCAGGAAAGAAAACATCCAAAATCTTGTTCTAAAGCTTGCACGGGGGTCTGCAAAGAGTTTGGCAAGAATGAAAGGTAGTTGTCCAAAACTCGTTCTTTTCCAATAGAATAACCATGGAAAAGGCAGGAGAGTGGTAAAGTACTGTTTTCTCTAAGTCTGAATGCTGCCCACACTGTGCCTGTGTGCTGCAGCTTGCATCTTCGCCTTTGGGAAGCTGCCGCTCGCCGATTCTCCCGGAGGCGAAGAAGCGGCTTCTTCGCACACAGAGCATTGTGGCGAGCGCAGGGAGCTCCTGAGAGCGGTTTGTGCCGAAAGAAGCCCGGGACCGGCACTTAGCTTCGGAGAGCTGCGTATCTGCGTCTTCTGCGTGTCTTGCCGCTCTACACTCAGCCAAAAGCTTTTCCACCATATCTTGCAAGGAGAAACTCTGCCAGGAAAGAAAACATCCAAAATCTTGTTCTAAAGCTTGCACGGGGGTCTGCAAAGAGTTTGGCAAGAATGAAAGGTAGTTGTCCAAAACTCGTTCTTTTCCAATAGAATAACCATGGAAAAGGCAGGAGAGTGGTAAAGTACTGTTTTCTCTAAGTCTGAAGGCTGCCCACACTTGCCTGTGTGCTGCAGCTTGCATCTTCGCCTTTGGGAAGCTGCCGCTCGCCGACTCTCCCGCAGGCGAAGAAGCGGCTTCTTCGCACACAGAGCATTGTGGCGAGCGCAGGGAGCTCCTGAGAGCGGTTTGTGCCGAAAGAAGCCCGGGACCGGCACTTAGCTTCGGAGAGCTGCGTATCTGCGTCTTCTGCGTGTCTTGCCGCTCTACACTCAGCCAAAAGCTTTTCCACCATATCTTGCAAGGAGAAACTCTGCCAGGAAAGAAAACATCCAAAATCTTGTTCTAAAGCTTGCACGGGGGTCTGCAAAGAGTTTGGCAAGAATGAAAGGTAGTTGTCCAAAACTCGTTCTTTTCCAATAGAATAACCATGGATAAGGCAGGAGAGTGGTAAAGTACTGTTTTCTCTAAGTCTGAAGGCTGCCCACACTGTGCCTGCGTGCTGCAGTTTGCATCTTCGCCTTTGGGAAGCTGCCGCTCGCCGATTCTCCCGGAGGCGAAGAAGCGGCTTCTTCGCACACAGAGCATTGTGGCGAGCGCAGGGAGCTCCTGAGAGCGGTTTGTGCCGAAAGAAGCCCGGGACCGGCACTTAGCTTCGGAGAGCTGCGTATCTGCGTCTTCTGCGTGTCTTGCCGCTCTACACTCAGCAAAAAGCTTTTCCACCATATCTTGCAAGGAGAAACTCTGCCAGGAAAGAAAACATCCAAAATCTTGTTCTAAAGCTTGCACGGAGGTCTGCAAAGAGTTTGGCAAGAATGAAAGGTAGTTGTCCAAAACTCGTTCTTTTCCAATAGAATAACCATGGAAAAGGCAGGAGAGTGGTAAAGTACTGTTTTCTCTAAGTCTGAAGGCTGCCCACACTGTGCCTGTGTGCTGCAGCTTGCATCTTCGCCTTTGGGAAGCTGCCGCTCGCCGATTCTCCCGCAGGCGAAGAAGCGGCTTCTTCGCACACAGAGCATTGTGGCGAGCGCAGGGAGCTCCTGAGAGCGGTTTGTGCCGAAAGAAGCCCGGACCGGCACTTAGCTTCGGAGAGCTGCGTATCTGCGTCTTCTGCGTGTCTTGCCGCTCTACACTCAGCAAAAGCTTTTCCACCATATCTTGCAAGGAGAAACTCTGCCAGGAAAGAAAACATCCAAAATCTTGTTCTAAAGCTTGCACGGGGGTCTGCAAAGAGTTTGGCAAGAATGAAAGGTAGTTGTCCAAAACTCGTTCTTTTCCAATAGAATAACCATGGAAAAGGCAGGAGAGTGGTAAAGTACTGTTTTCTCTAAGTCTGAATGCTGCCCACACTGTGCCTGTGTGGTGCAGCTTGCATCTTCGCCTTTGGGAAGCTGCCGCTCGCCGATTCTCCCGCAGGCGAAGAAGCGGCTTCTTCGCACACAGAGCATTGTGGCGAGCGCGGGGAGCTCCTGAGAGCGGTTTGTGCCGAAAGAAGCCCGGGACCGGCACTTAGCTTCGGAGAGCTGCGTATCTGCGTCTTCTGCGTGTCTTGCCGCTCTACACTCAGCCAAAAGCTTTTCCACCATATCTTGCAAGGAGAAACTCTGCCAGGAAAGAAAACATCCAAAATCTTGTTCTAAAGCTTGCACGGGGGTCTGCAAAGAGTTTGGCAAGAATGAAAGGTAGTTGTCCAAAACTCGTTCTTTTCCAATAGAATAAACATGGATAAGGCAGGAGAGTGGTAAAGTACTGTTTTCTCTAAGTCTGAAGGCTGCCCACACTGTGCCTGTGTGCTGCAGCTTGCATCTTCGCCTTTGGGAAGCTGCCGCTCGCCGATTCTCCCGGAGGCGAAGAAGCGGCTTCTTCGCACACAGAGCATTGTGGCGAGCGCAGGGAGCTCCTGAGAGCGGTTTGTGCCGAAAGAAGCCCGGCACTTAGCTTCGGAGAGCTGCGTATCTGCGTCTTCTGCGTGTCTTGCCGCTCTACACTCAGCAAAAAGCTTTTCCACCATATCTTGCAAGGAGAAACTCTGCCAGGAAAGAAAACATCCAAAATCTTGTTCTAAAGCTTGCACGGGGGTCTGCAAAGAGTTTGGCAAGAATGAAAGGTAGTTGTCCAAAACTCGTTCTTTTCCAATAGAATAACCATGGAAAAGGCAGGAGAGTGGTAAAGTACTGTTTTCTCTAAGTCTGAAGGCTGCCCACACTGTGCCTGTGTGCTGCAGCTTGCATCTTCGCCTTTGGGAAGCTGCCGCTCGCCGATTCTCCCGGAGGCGAAGAAGCGGCTTCTTCGCACACAGAGCATTGTGGCGAGCGCAGGGAGCTCCTGAGAGCGGTTTGTGCCGAAAGAAGCCCGGGACCGGCACTTAGCTTCGGAGAGCTGCGTATCTGCGTCTTCTGCGTGTCTTGCCGCTCTACACTCAGCAAAAAGCTTTTCCACCATATCTTGCAAGGAGAAACTCTGCCAGGAAAGAAAACATCCAAAATCTTGTTCTAAAGCTTGCACGGGGGTCTGCAAAGAGTTTGGCAAGAATGAAAGGTAGTTGTCCAAAACTCGTTCTTTTCCAATAGAATAACCATGGAAAAGGCAGGAGAGTGGTAAGGTACTGTTTTCTCTAAGTCTGAATGCTGCCCACACTGTGCCTGTGTGCTGCAGCTTGCATCTTCGCCTTTGGGAAGCTGCCGCTCGCCGATTCTCCCGGAGGCGAAGAAGCGGCTTCTTCGCACACAGAGCATTGTGGCGTGCGCAGGGAGCTCCTGAGAGCGGTTTGTGCCGAAAGAAGCCCGGGACCGGCACTTAGCTTCGGAGAGCTGCGTATCTGCGTCTTCTGCGTGTCTTGCCGCTCTACACTCAGCCAAAAGCTTTTCCACCATATCTTGCAAGGAGAAACTCTGCCAGGAAAGAAAACATCCAAAATCTTGTTCTAAAGCTTGCACGGGGGTCTGCAAAGAGTTTGGCAAGAATGAAAGGTAGTTGTCCAAAACTCGTTCTTTTCCAATAGAATAAACATGGATAAGGCAGGAGAGTGGTAAAGTACTGTTTTCTCTAAGTCTGAAGGCTGCCCACACTGTGCCTGTGTGCTGCAGCTTGCATCTTCGCCTTTGGGAAGCTGCCGCTCGCCGATTCTCCCGGAGGCGAAGAAGCGGCTTCTTCACACACAGAGCATTGTGGCGAGCGCAGGGAACTCCTGAGAGCGGTTTGTGCCGAAAGAAGCCCAGGACCGGCACTTAGCTTCGGAGAGCTGCGTATCTGTGTCTTCTGCGTGTCTTGCCGCTCTACACTCAGCCAAAAGCTTTTTCACCATATCTTGCAAGGAGAAACTCTGCCAGGAAAGAAAACATCCAAAATCTTGTTCTAAAGCTTGCACGGGGGTCTGCAAAGAGTTTGGCAAGAATGAAAGGTAGTTGTCCAAAACTCGTTCTTTTCCAATAGAATAACCATGGAAAAGGCAGGAGAGTGGTAAAGTACTGTTTTCTCTAAGTCTGAAGGCTGCCCACATTGTGCCTGTGTGCTGCAGCTTGCATCTTCGCCTTTGGGAAGTTGCCGCACGCCGATTCTCCCGCAGGCGAAGAAGCGGCTTCTTCGCACACAGAGCATTGTGGCGAGCGCAGGGAGCTCCTGAGAGCGGTTTGTGCCGAAAGAAGCCCGGGACCGGCACTTAGCTTCGGAGAGCTGCGTATCTGCGTCTTCTGCGTGTCTTGCCGCTCTACACTCAGCAAAAAGGTTTTCCACCATATCTTGCAAGGAGAAACTCTGCCAGGAAAGAAAACATCCAAAATCTTGTTCTAAAGCTTGCACGGAGGTCTGCAAAGAGTTTGGCAAGAATGAAAGGTAGTTGTCCAAAACTCGTTCTTTTCCAATAGAATAACCATGGAAAAGGCAGGAGAGTGGTAAAGTACTGTTTTCTCTAAGTCTGAAGGCTGCCCACACTGTGCCTGTGTGCTGCAGCTTGCATCTTCGCCTTTGGGAAGCTGCCGCTCGCCGATTCTCCCGCAGGCGAAGAAGCGGCTTCTTCGCACACAGAGCATTGTGGCGAGCGCGGGGAGCTCCTGAGAGCGGTTTGTGCCGAAAGAAGCCCGGGACCGGCACTTAGCTTCGGAGAGCTGCGTATCTGCGTCTTCTGCGTGTCTTGCCGCTCTACACTCAGCAAAAAGCTTTTCCACCATATCTTGCAAGAAGAAACTCTGCCAGGAAAGAAAACATCCAAAATCTTGTTCTAAAGCTTGCACGGGGGTCTGCAAAGAGTTTGGCAAGAATGAAAGGTAGTTGTCCAAAACTCGTTCTTTTCCAATAGAATAACCATGGATAAGGCAGGAGAGTGGTAAAGTACTGTTTTCTCTAAGTCTGAAGGCTGCCCACACTGTGCCTGTGTGCTGCAGCTTGCATCTTCGCCTTTGGGAAGCTGCCGCTCGCCGATTCTCCCGGAGGCGAAGAAGCGGCTTCTTCACACACAGAGCATTGTGGCGAGCGCAGGGAGCTCCTGAGAGCGGTTTGTGCCGAAAGAAGCCCGGGACCGGCACTTAGCTTCGGAGAGCTGCGTATCTGCGTCTTCTGCGTGTCTTGCCGCTCAACACTCAGCCAAAAGCTTTTTCACCATATCTTGCAAGGAGAAACTCTGCCAGGGAAGAAAACATCCAAAATCTTGTTCTAAAGCTTGCACGCAGGTCTGCAAAGAGTTTGGCAAGAATGAAAGGTAGTTGTCCAAAACTCGTTCTTTTCCAATATAATAACCATGGATAAGGCAGGAGAGTGGTAAAGTACTGTTTTCTCTAAGTCTGAAGGCTGCCCACACTGTGCCTGTGTGCTGCAGCTTGCATCTTCGCCTTTGGGAAGCTGCCGCTCGCCGATTCTCCCGCAGGCGAAGAAGCGGCTTCTTCGCACACAGAGCATTGTGGCGAGCGCAGGGAGCTCCTGAGAGCGGTTTGTGCCGAAAGAAGCCCGGGACCGGCACTTAGCTTCGGAGAGCTGCGTATCTGCGTCTTCTGCGTGTCTTGCCGCTCTACACTCAGCAAAAAGCTTTTCCACCATATCTTGCAAGGAGAAACTCTGCCAGGAAAGAAAACATCCAAAATCTTGTTCTAAAGCTTGCACGGAGGTCTGCAAAGAGTTTGGCAAGAATGAAAGGTAGTTGTCCAAAACTCGTTCTTTTCCAATAGAATAACCATGGAAAAGGCAGGAGAGTGGTAAAGTACTGTTTTCTCTAAGTCTGAATGCTGCCCACACTGTGCCTGTGTGCTGCAGCTTGCATCTTCGCCTTTGGGAAGCTGCCGCTCGCCGATTCTCCCGCAGGCGAAGAAGCGGCTTCTTCGCACACAGAGCATTGTGGCAAGCGCAGGGAGCTCCTGAGAGCGGTTTGTGCCGAAAGAAGCCCGGGACCGGCACTTAGCTTCGGAGAGCTGCGTATCTGCGTCTTCTGCGTGTCTTGCCGCTCTACACTCAGCAAAAAGCTTTTCCACCATATCTTGCAAGGAGAAACTCTGCCAGGAAAGAAAACATCCAAAATCTTGTTCTAAAGCTTGCACGGGGGTCTGCAAAGAGTTTGGCAAGAATGAAAGGTAGTTGTCCAAAACTCGTTCTTTTCCAATAGAATAACCATGGAAAAGGCAGGAGAGTGGTAAAGTACTGTTTTCTCTAAGTCTGAAGGCTGCCCACACTGTGCCTGTGTGCTGCAGCTTGCATCTTCGCCTTTGGGAAGCTGCCGCTCGCCGATTCTCCCGCAGGCGAAGAAGCGGCTTCTTCGCACACAGAGCATTGTGGCGAGCGCAGGGAGCTCCTGAGAGCGGTTTGTGCCGAAAGAAGCCCGGGACCGGCACTTAGCTTCGGAGAGCTGCGTATCTGCGTCTTCTGCGTGTCTTGCCGCTCTACACTCAGCAAAAAGCTTTTCCACCATATCTTGCAAGGAGAAACTCTGCCAGGAAAGAAAACATCCAAAATCTTGTTCTAAAGCTTGCACGGAGGTCTGCAAAGAGTTTGGCAAGAATGAAAGGTAGTTGTCCAAAACTCGTTCTTTTCCAATAGAATAACCATGGAAAAGGCAGGAGAGTGGTAAAGTACTGTTTTCTCTAAGTCTGAAGGCTGCCCACACTGTGCCTGTGTGCTGCAGCTTGCATCTTCGCCTTTGGGAAGCTGCCGCTCGCCGATTCTCCCGCAGGCGAAGAAGCGGCTTCTTCGCACACAGAGCATTGTGGCGAGCGCAGGGAGCTCCTGAGAGCGGTTTGTGCCGAAAGAAGCCCGGGACCGGCACTTAGCTTCGGAGAGCTGCGTATCTGCGTCTTCTGCGTGTCTTGCCGCTCTACACTCAGCAAAAAGCTTTTCCACCATATCTTGCAAGGAGAAACTCTGCCAGGAAAGAAAACATCCAAAATCTTGTTCTAAAGCTTGCACGGGGGTCTGCAAAGAGTTTGGCAAGAATGAAAGGTAGTTGTCCAAAACTCGTTCTTTTCCAATAGAATAACCATGGAAAAGGCAGGAGAGTGGTAAAGTACTGTTTTCTCTAAGTCTGAAGGCTGCCCACACTGTGCCTGCGTGCTGCAGCTTGCATCTTCGCCTTTGGGAAGCTGCCGCTCGCCGATTCTCCCGGAGGCGAAGAAGCGGCTTCTTCGCACACAGAGCATTGTGGCGAGCGCAGGGAGCTCCTGAGAGCGGTTTGTGCCGAAAGAAGCCCAGGACCGGCACTTAGCTTCGGAGAGCTGCGTATCTGTGTCTTCTGCGTGTCTTGCCGCTCAACACTCAGCCAAAAGCTTTTTCACCATATCTTGCAAGGAGAAACTCTGCCAGGGAAGAAAACATCCAAAATCTTGTTCTAAAGCTTGCACGGGGGTCTGCAAAGAGTTTGGCAAGAATGAAAGGTAGTTGTCCAAAACTCGTTCTTTTCCAATAGAATAACCATGGAAAAGGCAGGAGAGTGGTAAAGTACTGTTTTCTCTAAGTCTGAAGGCTGCCCACACTGTGCCTGTGTGCTGCAGCTTGCATCTTCGCCTTTGGGAAGCTGCCGCTCGCCGATTCTCCCGCAGGCGAAGAAGCGGCTTCTTCGCACACAGAGCATTGTGGCGAGCGCAGGGAGCTCCTGAGAGCGGTTTGTGCCGAAAGAAGCCCGGGACCGGCACTTAGCTTCGGAGAGCTGCGTATCTGCGTCTTCTGCGTGTCTTGCCGCTCAACACTCAGCCAAAAGCTTTTCCACCATATCTTGCAAGGAGAAACTCTGCCAGGAAAGAAAACATCCAAAATCTTGTTCTAAAGCTTGCACGGGGGTCTGCAAAGAGTTTGGCAAGAATGAAAGGTAGTTGTCCAAAACTCGTTCTTTTCCAATAGAATAACCATGGAAAAGGCAGGAGAGTGGTAAAGTACTGTTTTCTCTAAGTCTGAAGGCTGCCCACACTGTGCCTGCGTGCTGCAGCTTGCATCTTCGCCTTTGGGAAGCTGCCGCTCGCCGATTCTCCCGGAGGCGAAGAAGCGGCTTCTTCGCACACAGAGCATTGTGGCGAGCGCAGGGAGCTCCTGAGAGCGGTTTGTGCCGAAAGAAGCCCGGGACCGGCACTTAGCTTCGGAGAGCTGCGTATCTGCGTCTTCTGCGTGTCTTGCCGCTCTACACTCAGCAAAAAGCTTTTCCACCATATCTTGCAAGGAGAAACTCTGCCAGGAAAGAAAACATCCAAAATCTTGTTCTAAAGCTTGCACGGGGGTCTGCAAAGAGTTTGGCAAGAATGAAAGGTAGTTGTCCAAAACTCGTTCTTTTCCAATAGAATAACCATGGAAAAGGCAGGAGAGTGGTAAAGTACTGTTTTCTCTAAGTCTGAATGCTGCCCACACTGTGCCTGTGTGCGGCAGCTTGCATCTTCGCCTTTGGGAAGCTGCCGCTCGCCGATTCTCCCGCAGGCGAAGAAGCGGCTTCTTCGCACACAGAGCATTGTGGCGAGCGCAGGGAGCTCCTGAGAGCGGTTTGTGCCGAAAGAAGCCCGGGACCGGCACTTAGCTTCGGAGAGCTGCGTATCCGCGTCTTCTGCGTGTCTTGCCGCTCTACACTCAGCAAAAAGCTTTTTCACCATATCTTGCAAGGAGAAACTCTGCCAGGAAAGAAAACATCCAAAATCTTGTTCTAAAGCTTGCACGGGGGTCTGCAAAGAGTTTGGCAAGAATGAAAGGTAGTTGTCCAAAACTCGTTCTTTTCCAATAGAATAACCATGGAAAAGGCAGGAGAGTGGTAAAGTACTGTTTTCTCTAAGTCTGAAGGCTGCCCACACTGTGCCTGTGTGCTGCAGCTTGCATCTTCGCCTTTGGGAAGCTGCCGCTCGCCGATTCTCCCGCAGGCGAAGAAGCGGCTTCTTCGCACACAGAGCATTGTGGCGAGCGCAGGGAGCTCCTGAGAGCGGTTTGTGCCGAAAGAAGCCCGGGACCGGCACTTAGCTTCGGAGAGCTGCGTATCTGCGTCTTCTGCGTGTCTTGCCGCTCTACACTCAGCAAAAAGCTTTTCCAGCATATCTTGCAAGGAGAAACTCTGCCAGGAAAGAAAACATCCAAAATCTTGTTCTAAAGCTTGCACGGGGGTCTGCAAAGAGTTTGGCAAGAATGAAAGGTAGTTGTCCAAAACTCGTTCTTTTCCAATAGAATAACCATGGAAAAGGCAGGAGAGTGGTAAAGTACTGTTTTCTCTAAGTCTGAAGGCTGCCCACACTGTGCCTGTGTGCTGCAGCTTGCATCTTCGCCTTTGGGAAGCTGCCGCTCGCCGATTCTCCCGCAGGCGAAGAAGCGGCTTCTTCGCACACAGAGCATTGTGGCGAGCGCAGGGAGCTCCTGAGAGCGGTTTGTGCCGAAAGAAGCCCGGGACCGGCACTTAGCTTCGGAGAGCTGCGTATCTGCGTCTTCTGCGTGTCTTGCCGCTCAACACTCAGCCAAAAGCTTTTCCACCATATCTTGCAAGGAGAAACTCTGCCAGGAAAGAAAACATCCAAAATCTTGTTCTAAAGCTTGCACGGGGGTCTGCAAAGAGTTTGGCAAGAATGAAAGGTAGTTGTCCAAAACTCGTTCTTTTCCAATAGAATAACCATGGAAAAGGCAGGAGAGTGGTAAAGTACTGTTTTCTCTAAGTCTGAAGGCTGCCCACACTGTGCCTGCGTGCTGCAGCTTGCATCTTCGCCTTTGGGAAGCTGCCGCTCGCCGATTCTCCCGCAGGCGAAGAAGCGGCTTCTTCGCACACAGAGCATTGTGGCGAGCGCAGGGAGCTCCTGAGAGCGGTTTGTGCCGAAAGAAGCCCGGGACCGGCACTTAGCTTCGGAGAGCTGCGTATCTGCGTCTTCTGCGTGTCTTGCCGCTCTACACTCAGCAAAAAGCTTTTCCACCATATCTTGCAAGGAGAAACTCTGCCAGGAAAGAAAACATCCAAAATCTTGTTCTAAAGCTTGCACGGGGGTCTGCAAAGAGTTTGGCAAGAATGAAAGGTAGTTGTCCAAAACTCGTTCTTTTCCAATAGAATAACCATGGAAAAGGCAGGAGAGTGGTAAAGTACTGTTTTCTCTAAGTCTGAATGCTGCCCACACTGTGCCTGTGTGCGGCAGCTTGCATCTTCGCCTTTGGGAAGCTGCCGCTCGCCGATTCTCCCGCAGGCGAAGAAGCGGCTTCTTCGCACACAGAGCATTGTGGCGAGCGCAGGGAGCTCCTGAGAGCGGTTTGTGCCGAAAGAAGCCCGGGACCGGCACTTAGCTTCGGAGAGCTGCGTATCCGCGTCTTCTGCGTGTCTTGCCGCTCTACACTCAGCAAAAAGCTTTTTCACCATATCTTGCAAGGAGAAACTCTGCCAGGAAAGAAAACATCCAAAATCTTGTTCTAAAGCTTGCACGGGGGTCTGCAAAGAGTTTGGCAAGAATGAAAGGTAGTTGTCCAAAACTCGTTCTTTTCCAATAGAATAACCATGGAAAAGGCAGGAGAGTGGTAAAGTACTGTTTTCTCTAAGTCTGAAGGCTGCCCACACTGTGCCTGTGTGCTGCAGCTTGCATCTTCGCCTTTGGGAAGCTGCCGCTCGCCGATTCTCCCGCAGGCGAAGAAGCGGCTTCTTCGCACACAGAGCATTGTGGCGAGCGCAGGGAGCTCCTGAGAGCGGTTTGTGCCGAAAGAAGCCCGGGACCGGCACTTAGCTTCGGAGAGCTGCGTATCTGCGTCTTCTGCGTGTCTTGCCGCTCTACACTCAGCAAAAAGCTTTTCCAGCATATCTTGCAAGGAGAAACTCTGCCAGGAAAGAAAACATCCAAAATCTTGTTCTAAAGCTTGCACGGGGGTCTGCAAAGAGTTTGGCAAGAATGAAAGGTAGTTGTCCAAAACTCGTTCTTTTCCAATAGAATAACCATGGAAAAGGCAGGAGAGTGGTAAAGTACTGTTTTCTCTAAGTCTGAAGGCTGCCCACACTTGCCTGTGTGCTGCAGCTTGCATCTTCGCCTTTGGGAAGCTGCCGCTCGCCGATTCTCCCGGAGGCGAAGAAGCGGCTTCTTCGCACACAGAGCATTGTGGCGAGCGCAGGGAGCTCCTGAGAGCGGTTTGTGCCGAAAGAAGCCCGGGACCGGCACTTAGCTTCGGAGAGCTGCGTATCTGCGTCTTCTGCGTGTCTTGCCGCTCTACACTCAGCAAAAAGCTTTTCCACCATATCTTGCAAGGAGAAACTCTGCCAGGAAAGAAAACATCCAAAATCTTGTTCTAAAGCTTGCACGGGGGTCTGCAAAGAGTTTGGCAAGAATGAAAGGTAGTTGTCCAAAACTCGTTCTTTTCCAATAGAATAACCATGGAAAAGGCAGGAGAGTGGTAAAGTACTGTTTTCTCTAAGTCTGAAGGCTGCCCACACTGTGCCTGTGTGCTGCAGCTTGCATCTTCGCCTTTGGGAAGCTGCCGCTCGCCGATTCTCCCGGAGGCGAAGAAGCGGCTTCTTCGCACACAGAGCATTGTGGCGAGCGCAGGGAGCTCCTGAGAGCGGTTTGTGCCGAAAGAAGCCCGGGACCGGCACTTAGCTTCGGAGAGCTGCGTATCTGCGTCTTCTGCGTGTCTTGCCGCTCTACACTCAGCCAAAAGCTTTTCCACCATATCTTGCAAGGAGAAACTCTGCCAGGAAAGAAAACATCCAAAATCTTGTTCTAAAGCTTGCACGGGGGTCTGCAAAGAGTTTGGCAAGAATGAAAGGTAGTTGTCCAAAACTCGTTCTTTTCCAATAGAATAACCATGGAAAAGGCAGGAGAGTGGTAAAGTACTGTTTTCTCTAAGTCTGAATGCTGCCCACACTGTGCCTGTGTGCTGCAGCTTGCATCTTCGCCTTTGGCAAGCTGCCGCTCGCCGATTCTCCCGCAGGCGAAGAAGCGGCTTCTTCGCACACAGAGCATTGTGGCGAGCGCAGGGAGCTCCTGAGAGCGGTTTGTGCCGAAAGAAGCCCGGGACCGGCACTTAGCTTCGGAGAGCTGCGTATCTGCGTCTTCTGCGTGTCTTGCCGCTCTACACTCAGCAAAAAGCTTTTCCACCATATCTTGCAAGGAGAAACTCTGCCAGGAAAGAAAACATCCAAAATCTTGTTCTAAAGCTTGCACGGGGGTCTGCAAAGAGTTTGGCAAGAATGAAAGGTAGTTGTCCAAAACTCGTTCTTTTCCAATAGAATAAACATGGATAAGGCAGGAGAGTGGTAAAGTACTGTTTTCTCTAAGTCTGAAGGCTGCCCACACTGTGCCTGTGTGCTGCAGCTTGCATCTTCGCCTTTGGGAAGCTGCCGCTCGCCGATTCTCCCGGAGGCGAAGAAGCGGCTTCTTCACACACAGAGCATTGTGGCGAGCGCAGGGAGCTCCTGAGAGCGGTTTGTGCCGAAAGAAGCCCAGGACCGGCACTTAGCTTCGGAGAGCTGCGTATCTGCGTCTTCTGCGTGTCTTGCCGCTCTACACTCAGCCAAAAGCTTTTTCACCATATCTTGCAAGGAGAAACTCTGCCAGGGAAGAAAACATCCAAAATCTTGTTCTAAAGCTTGCACGCAGGTCTGCAAAGACTCTGGCAAGAATGAAAGGTAGTTGTCCAAAACTCGTTCTTTTCCAATAGAATAACCATGGAAAAGGCAGGAGAGTGGTAAAGTACTGTTTTCTCTAAGTCTGAAGGCTGCCCACACTGTGCCTGTGTGCTGCAGCTTGCATCTTCGCCTTTGGGAAGCTGCCGCTCGCCGATTCTCCCGGAGGCGAAGAAGCGGCTTCTTCGCACACAGAGCATTGTGGCGAGCGCAGGGAGCTCCTGAGAGCGGTTTGTGCCGAAAGAAGCCCGGGACCGGCACTTAGCTTCGGAGAGCTGCGTATCTGCGTCTTCTGCGTGTCTTGCCGCTCTACACTCAGCCAAAAGCTTTTCCACCATATCTTGCAAGGAGAAACTCTGCCAGGAAAGAAAACATCCAAAATCTTGTTCTAAAGCTTGCACGGGGGTCTGCAAAGAGTTTGGCAAGAATGAAAGGTAGTTGTCCAAAACTCGTTCTTTTCCAATAGAATAACCATGGAAAAGGCAGGAGAGTGGTAAAGTACTGTTTTCTCTAAGTCTGAAGGCTGCCCACACTGTGCCTGCGTGCTGCAGCTTGCATCTTCGCCTTTGGGAAGCTGCCGCTCGCCGATTCTCCCGGAGGCGAAGAAGCGGCTTCTTCGCACACAGAGCATTGTGGCGAGCGCAGGGAGCTGCTGAGAGCGGTTTGTGCCGAAAGAAGCCCGGGACCGGCACTTAGCTTCGGAGAGCTGCGTATCTGCGTCTTCTGCGTGTCTTGCCGCTCTACACTCAGCAAAAAGCTTTTCCACCATATCTTGCAAGGAGAAACTCTGCCAGGAAAGAAAACATCCAAAATCTTGTTCTAAAGCTTGCACGGGGGTCTGCAAAGAGTTTGGCAAGAATGAAAGGTAGTTGTCCAAAACTCGTTCTTTTCCAATAGAATAACCATGGAAAAGGCAGGAGAGTGGTAAAGTACTGTTTTCTCTAAGTCTGAATGCTGCCCACACTGTGCCTGTGTGCTGCAGCTTGCATCTTCGCCTTTGGGAAGCTGCCGCTCGCCGATTCTCCCGCAGGCGAAGAAGCGGCTTCTTCGCACACAGAGCATTGTGGCGAGCGCAGGGAGCTCCTGAGAGCGGTTTGTGCCGAAAGAAGCCCGGGACCGGTACTTAGCTTCGGAGAGCTGCGTATATGCGTCTTCTGCGTGTCTTGCCGCTCTACACTCAGCCAAAAGCTTTTTCACCATATCTTGCAAGGAGAAACTCTGCCAGGAAAGAAAACATCCAAAATCTTGTTCTAAAGCTTGCACGGGGGTCTGCAAAGAGTTTGGCAAGAATGAAAGGTAGTTGTCCAAAACTCGTTCTTTTCCAATAGAATAACCATGGAAAAGGCAGGAGAGTGGTAAAGTACTGTTTTCTCTAAGTCTGAAGGCTGCCCACACTGTGCCTGTGTGCTGCAGCTTGCATCTTCGCCTTTGGGAAGCTGCCGCTCGCCGATTCTCCCGCAGGCGAAGAAGCGGCTTCTTCGCACACAGAGCATTGTGGCGAGCGCAGGGAGCTCCTGAGAGCGGTTTGTGCCGAAAGAAGCCCGGGACCGGCACTTAGCTTCGGAGAGCTGCGTATCTGCGTCTTCTGCGTGTCTTGCCGCTCTACACTCAGCAAAAAGCTTTTCCAGCATATCTTGCAAGGAGAAACTCTGCCAGGAAAGAAAACATCCAAAATCTTGTTCTAAAGCTTGCACGGGGGTCTGCAAAGAGTTTGGCAAGAATGAAAGGTAGTTGTCCAAAACTCGTTCTTTTCCAATAGAATAACCATGGAAAAGGCAGGAGAGTGGTAAAGTACTGTTTTCTCTAAGTCTGAAGGCTGCCCACACTTGCCTGCGTGCTGCAGCTTGCATCTTCGCCTTTGGGAAGCTGCCGCTCGCCGATTCTCCCGGAGGCGAAGAAGCGGCTTCTTCGCACACAGAGCATTGTGGCGAGCGCAGGGAGCTCCTGAGAGCGGTTTGTGCCGAAAGAAGCCCGGGACCGGCACTTAGCTTCGGAGAGCTGCGTATCTGCGTCTTCTGCGTGTCTTGCCGCTCTACACTCAGCAAAAAGCTTTTCCACCATATCTTGCAAGGAGAAACTCTGCCAGGAAAGAAAACATCCAAAATCTTGTTCTAAAGCTTGCACGGGGGTCTGCAAAGAGTTTGGCAAGAATGAAAGGTAGTTGTCCAAAACTCGTTCTTTTCCAATAGAATAACCATGGAAAAGGCAGGAGAGTGGTAAAGTACTGTTTTCTCTAAGTCTGAAGGCTGCCCACACTGTGCCTGTGTGCTGCAGCTTGCATCTTCGCCTTTGGGAAGCTGCCGCTCGCCGATTCTCCCGGAGGCGAAGAAGCGGCTTCTTCGCACACAGAGCATTGTGGCGAGCGCAGGGAGCTCCTGAGAGCGGTTTGTGCCGAAAGAAGCCCGGGACCGGCACTTAGCTTCGGAGAGCTGCGTATCTGCGTCTTCTGCGTGTCTTGCCACTCTACACTCAGCCAAAAGCTTTTCCACCATATCTTGCAAGGAGAAACTCTGCCAGGAAAGAAAACATCCAAAATCTTGTTCTAAAGCTTGCACGGGGGTCTGCAAAGAGTTTGGCAAGAATGAAAGGTAGTTGTCCAAAACTCGTTCTTTTCCAATAGAATAACCATGGAAAAGGCAGGAGAGTGGTAAAGTACTGTTTTCTCTAAGTCTGAATGCTGCCCACACTGTGCCTGTGTGCTGCAGCTTGCATCTTCGCCTTTGGGAAGCTGCCGCTCGCCGATTCTCCCGCAGGCGAAGAAGCGGCTTCTTCGCACACAGAGCATTGTGGCGAGCGCAGGGAGCTCCTGAGAGCGGTTTGTGCCGAAAGAAGCCCGGGACCGGCACTTAGCTTTGGAGAGCTGCGTATCTGCGTCTTCTGCGTGTCTTGCTGCTCTACACTCAGCAAAAAGCTTTTCCACCATATCTTGCAAGGAGAAACTCTGCCAGGAAAGAAAACATCCAAAATCTTGTTCTAAAGCTTGCACGGGGGTCTGCAAAGAGTTTGGCAAGAATGAAAGGTAGTTGTCCAAAACTCGTTCTTTTCCAATAGAATAACCATGGAAAAGGCAGGAGAGTGGTAAAGTACTGTTTTCTCTAAGTCTGAAGGCTGCCCACACTGTGCCTGCGTGCTGCAGCTTGCATCTTCGCCTTTGGGAAGCTGCCGCTCGCCGATTCTCCCGGAGGCGAAGAAGCGGCTTCTTCGCACACAGAGCATTGTGGCGAGCGCAGGGAGCTCCTGAGAGCGGTTTGTGCCGAAAGAAGCCCGGGACCGGCACTTAGCTTCGGAGAGCTGCGTATCTGCGTCTTCTGCGTGTCTTGCCGCTCAACACTCAGCCAAAAGCTTTTCCACCATATCTTGCAAGGAGAAACTCTGCCAGGAAAGAAAACATCCAAAATCTTGTTCTAAAGCTTGCACGGGGGTCTGCAAAGAGTTTGGCAAGAATGAAAGGTAGTTGTCCAAAACTCGTTCTTTTCCAATAGAATAACCATGGAAAAGGCAGGAGAGTGGTAAAGTACTGTTTTCTCTAAGTCTGAAGGCTGCCTACACTGTGCCTGCGTGCTGCAGCTTGCATCTTCGCCTTTGGGAAGCTGCCGCTCGCCGATTCTCCCGGAGGCGAAGAAGCGGCTTCTTCGCACACAGAGCATTGTGGCGAGCGCAGGGAGCTCCTGAGAGCGGTTTGTGCCGAAAGAAGCCCGGGACCGGCACTTAGCTTCGGAGAGCTGCGTATCTGCGTCTTCTGCGTGTCTTGCCGCTCTACACTCAGCAAAAAGCTTTTCCACCATATCTTGCAAGGAGAAACTCTGCCAGGAAAGAAAACATCCAAAATCTTGTTCTAAAGCTTGCACGGGGGTCTGCAAAGAGTTTGGCAAGAATGAAAGGTAGTTGTCCAAAACTCGTTCTTTTCCAATAGAATAACCATGGAAAAGGCAGGAGAGTGGTAAAGTACTGTTTTCTCTAAGTCTGAATGCTGCCCACACTGTGCCTGTGTGCGGCAGCTTGCATCTTCGCCTTTGGGAAGCTGCCGCTCGCCGATTCTCCCGCAGGCGAAGAAGCGGCTTCTTCGCACACAGAGCATTGTGGCGAGCGCAGGGAGCTCCTGAGAGCGGTTTGTGCCGAAAGAAGCCCGGGACCGGCACTTAGCTTCGGAGAGCTGCGTATCCGCGTCTTCTGCGTGTCTTGCCGCTCTACACTCAGCAAAAAGCTTTTTCACCATATCTTGCAAGGAGAAACTCTGCCAGGAAAGAAAACATCCAAAATCTTGTTCTAAAGCTTGCACGGGGGTCTGCAAAGAGTTTGGCAAGAATGAAAGGTAGTTGTCCAAAACTCGTTCTTTTCCAATAGAATAACCATGGAAAAGGCAGGAGAGTGGTAAAGTACTGTTTTCTCTAAGTCTGAAGGCTGCCCACACTGTGCCTGTGTGCTGCAGCTTGCATCTTCGCCTTTGGGAAGCTGCCGCTCGCCGATTCTCCCGCAGGCGAAGAAGCGGCTTCTTCGCACACAGAGCATTGTGGCGAGCGCAGGGAGCTCCTGAGAGCGGTTTGTGCCGAAAGAAGCCCGGGACCGGCACTTAGCTTCGGAGAGCTGCGTATCTGCGTCTTCTGCGTGTCTTGCCGCTCTACACTCAGCAAAAAGCTTTTCCAGCATATCTTGCAAGGAGAAACTCTGCCAGGAAAGAAAACATCCAAAATCTTGTTCTAAAGCTTGCACGGGGGTCTGCAAAGAGTTTGGCAAGAATGAAAGGTAGTTGTCCAAAACTCGTTCTTTTCCAATAGAATAACCATGGAAAAGGCAGGAGAGTGGTAAAGTACTGTTTTCTCTAAGTCTGAAGGCTGCCCACACTGTGCCTGTGTGCTGCAGCTTGCATCTTCGCCTTTGGGAAGCTGCCGCTCGCCGATTCTCCCGCAGGCGAAGAAGCGGCTTCTTCGCACACAGAGCATTGTGGCGAGCGCAGGGAGCTCCTGAGAGCGGTTTGTGCCGAAAGAAGCCCGGGACCGGCACTTAGCTTCGGAGAGCTGCGTATCTGCGTCTTCTGCGTGTCTTGCCGCTCTACACTCAGCCAAAAGCTTTTCCACCATATCTTGCAAGGAGAAACTCTGCCAGGAAAGAAAACATCCAAAATCTTGTTCTAAAGCTTGCACGGGGGTCTGCAAAGAGTTTGGCAAGAATGAAAGGTAGTTGTCCAAAACTCGTTCTTTTCCAATAGAATAACCATGGAAAAGGCAGGAGAGTGGTAAAGTACTGTTTTCTCTAAGTCTGAAGGCTGCCCACACTGTGCCTGCGTGCTGCAGCTTGCATCTTCGCCTTTGGGAAGCTGCCGCTCGCCGATTCTCCCGCAGGCGAAGAAGCGGCTTCTTCGCACACAGAGCATTGTGGCGAGCGCAGGGAGCTCCTGAGAGCGGTTTGTGCCGAAAGAAGCCCGGGACCGGCACTTAGCTTCGGAGAGCTGCGTATCTGCGTCTTCTGCGTGTCTTGCCGCTCTACACTCAGCAAAAAGCTTTTCCACCATATCTTGCAAGGAGAAACTCTGCCAGGAAAGAAAACATCCAAAATCTTGTTCTAAAGCTTGCACGGGGGTCTGCAAAGAGTTTGGCAAGAATGAAAGGTAGTTGTCCAAAACTCGTTCTTTTCCAATAGAATAACCATGGAAAAGGCAGGAGAGTGGTAAAGTACTGTTTTCTCTAAGTCTGAATGCTGCCCACACTGTGCCTGTGTGCGGCAGCTTGCATCTTCGCCTTTGGGAAGCTGCCGCTCGCCGATTCTCCCGCAGGCGAAGAAGCGGCTTCTTCGCACACAGAGCATTGTGGCGAGCGCAGGGAGCTCCTGAGAGCGGTTTGTGCCGAAAGAAGCCCGGGACCGGCACTTAGCTTCGGAGAGCTGCGTATCCGCGTCTTCTGCGTGTCTTGCCGCTCTACACTCAGCAAAAAGCTTTTTCACCATATCTTGCAAGGAGAAACTCTGCCAGGAAAGAAAACATCCAAAATCTTGTTCTAAAGCTTGCACGGGGGTCTGCAAAGAGTTTGGCAAGAATGAAAGGTAGTTGTCCAAAACTCGTTCTTTTCCAATAGAATAACCATGGAAAAGGCAGGAGAGTGGTAAAGTACTGTTTTCTCTAAGTCTGAAGGCTGCCCACGCTGTGCCTGTGTGCTGCAGCTTGCATCTTCGCCTTTGGGAAGCTGCCGCTCGCCGATTCTCCCGCAGGCGAAGAAGCAGCTTCTTCGCACACAGAGCATTGTGGCGAGCGCAGGGAGCTCCTGAGAGCGGTTTGTGCCGAAAGAAGCCCGGGACCGGCACTTAGCTTCGGAGAGCTGCGTATCTGCGTCTTCTGCGTGTCTTGCCGCTCTACACTCAGCCAAAAGCTTTTCCACCATATCTTGCAAGGAGAAACTCTGCCAGGAAAGAAAACATCCAAAATCTTGTTCTAAAGCTTGCACGGGGGTCTGCAAAGAGTTTGGCAAGAATGAAAGGTAGTTGTCCAAAACTCGTTCTTTTCCAATAGAATAACCATGGAAAAGGCAGGAGAGTGGTAAAGTACTGTTTTCTCTAAGTCTGAAGGCTGCCCACACTGTGCCTGCGTGCTGCAGCTTGCATCTTCGCCTTTGGGAAGCTGCCGCTCGCCGATTCTCCCGCAGGCGAAGAAGCGGCTTCTTCGCACACAGAGCATTGTGGCGAGCGCAGGGAGCTCCTGAGAGCGGTTTGTGCCGAAAGAAGCCCGGGACCGGCACTTAGCTTCAGAGAGATGCGTATCTGCGTCTTCTGCGTGTCTTGCCGCTCTACACTCAGCCAAAAGCTTTTCCACCATATCTTGCAAGGAGAAACTCTGCCAGGAAAGAAAACATCCAAAATCTTGTTCTAAAGCTTGCACGGGGGTCTGCAAAGAGTTTGGCAAGAAGGAAAGGTAGTTGTCCAAAACTCGTTCTTTTCCAATAGAATAACCATGGAAAAGGCAGGAGAGTGGTAAAGTACTGTTTTCTCTAAGTCTGAAGGCTGCCCACACTGTGCCTGCGTGCTGCAGCTTGCATCTTCGCCTTTGGGAAGCTGCCGCTCGCCGATTCTCCCGCAGGCGAAGAAGCGGCTTCTTCGCACACAGAGCATTGTGGCGAGCGCAGGGAGCTCCTGAGAGCGGTTTGTGCCGAAAGAAGCCCGGGACCGGCACTTAGCTTCGGAGAGCTGCGTATCTGCGTCTTCTGCGTGTCTTGCCGCTCTACACTCAGCCAAAAGCTTTTCCACCATATCTTGCAAGGAGAAACTCTGCCAGGAAAGAAAACATCCAAAATCTTGTTCTAAAGCTTGCACGGGGGTCTGCAAAGAGTTTGGCAAGAATGAAAGGTAGTTGTCCAAAACTCGTTCTTTTCCAATAGAATAACCATGGAAAAGGCAGGAGAGTGGTAAAGTACTGTTTTCTCTAAGTCTGAAGGCTGCCCACGCTGTGCCTGTGTGCTGCAGCTTGCATCTTCGCCTTTGGGAAGCTGCCGCTCGCCGATTCTCCCGCAGGCGAAGAAGCGGCTTCTTCGCACACAGAGCATTGTGGCGAGCGCAGGGAGCTCCAGAGAGCGGTTTGTGCCGAAAGGAGCCCGGGACCGGCACTTAGCTTCGGAGAGCTGCGTATCTGCGTCTTCTGCGTGTCTTGCCGCTCTACACTCAGCCAAAAGCTTTTCCACCATATCTTGCAAGGAGAAACTCTGCCAGGAAAGAAAACATCCAAAATCTTGTTCTAAAGCTTGCACGGGGGTCTGCAAAGAGTTTGGCAAGAATGAAAGGTAGTTGTCCAAAACTCGTTCTTTTCCAATAGAATAACCATGGAAAAGGCAGGAGAGTGGTAAAGTACTGTTTTCTCTAAGTCTGAAGGCTGCCCACACTGTGCCTGCGTGCTGCAGCTTGCATCTTCGCCTTTGGGAAGCTGCCAATCTTGTTCTAAAGCTTGCACGGGGTGTCTGCAAAAGAGTTTAGGCAAGAAAATGTAGTTGTCGCAAAACTCGTTCCTTTGTCCAGAGAATAACCAGCCGCTCCCGATTCTCCCGAGGCGAAGAAGCGGCTTCTTCAGAGCATTGGCAGCGCAGGGAGCTCCTGAGAGCCAAAATCTTTTCCACCATATCTGCAAGAGAAACTCTGCCAGGAAAGAAAACATCCAAAATCTTGTTCTAAAGCTTGGCACGGGGGTCTGCAAAGAGTTTGGCAAGAATGAAAGGTAGTTGTCCAAAACTCATTCTTTTCCAATAGAATAACCATGGAAAAGGCAGGGAGAGTGGTAAAGTACTGTTTTCTCTAAGTCTGAAGGCTGCCCACACTGTGCCTGCGTGCTGCAGCTTGCATCTTCGCCTTTGGGAAGCTGCCGCTCGCCGATTCTCCCGGCAGGCGAAGAAGCGGCTTCTTCGCACACAGAGCATTGTGGCGAGCGCAGGGAGCTCCTGAGAGCGGTTTGTGCCGAAAGAGCCCGGGACCGGCACTTAGCTTCGGAGAGCTGCGTATATGCGTCTTCTGCGTGTCTTGCCGCTCTACACTCAGCCAAAAGCTTTTCCACCATATCTTGCAAGGAGAAACTCTGCCAGGAAAGAAAACATCCAAAATCTTGTTCTAAAGCTTAGCACGGGGGTCTGCAAAGAGTTTGGCAAGGAATGAAAGGTAGTTGTCCAAAACTCTTTCTTTTCCAATAGAATAACCATGGAAAAGGCAGGAGAGTGGTAAAGTACTGTTTTCTCTAAGTCTGAAGGCTGCCCACACTGTGCCTGGGTGCTGCAGCTTGCATCTTCGCCTTTGGGAAGCTGCCGCTCGCGGATTCTCCCGCAGGCGAAGAAGCCGGCTTCTTCGCACACAGAGCATTGTGGCGAGCGCAGGGAGCTCCTGAGAGCGGTTTGTGCCGAAAGAAGCCCGGGACCGGCACTTAGCTTCGGAGAGCTGCGTATCTGCGTCTTCTGCGTGTCTTGCCGCTCTACACTCAGCCAAAAGCTTTCCACCATATCTTGCAAGGAGAAACTCTGCCAGGAAAGAAAACATCCAAAATCTTGTTCTAAAGCTTGCACGGGGGTCTGCAAAGAGTTTGGCAAGAATGGAAAGGTAGTTGTCCAAAACTCGTTCTTTTCCAATAGAATAACCATGGAAAAGGCAGGAGAGTGGTAAAGTACTGTTTTCTCTAAGTCTGAAGGCTGCCCACCCTGTGCCTGTGTGCTGCAGCTTGCATCTTCGCCTTTGGGAAGCTGCCGCTCGCCGATTCTCCCGCAGGCGAAGAAGCGGCTTCTTCGCACACAGAGCATTGTGGCGAGCGCAGGGAGCTCCTGAGAGCGGTTTGTGCCGAAAGAAGCCCGGGACCGGCACTTAGCTTCGGAGAGCTGCGTATCTGCGTCTTCTGCGTGTCTTGCCGCTCTACACTCAGCCAAAAGCTTTTCCACCATATCTTGCAAGGAGAAACTCTGCCAGGAAAGAAAACATCCAAAATCTTGTTCTAAAGCTTGCACGGGGGTCTGCAAAGAGTTTGGCAAGAATGAAAGGTAGTTGTCCAAAACTCGTTCTTTCCAATAGAATAACCATGGAAAAGGCAGGAGAGTGGTAAAGTACTGTTTTCTCTAAGTCTGAAGGCTGCCCACGCTGTGCCTGTGTGCTGCAGCTTGCATCTTCGCCTTTGGGAAGCTGCCGCTCGCCGATTCTCCCGCAGGCGAAGAAGCAGCTTCTTCGCACACAGAGCATTGTGGCGAGCGCAGGGAGCTCCTGAGAGCGGTTTGTGCCGAAAGAAGCCCGGGACCGGCACTTAGCTTCGGAGAGCTGCGTATCTGCGTCTTCTGCGTGTCTTGCCGCTCTACACTCAGCCAAAAGCTTTTCCACCATATCTTGCAAGGAGAAACTCTGCAGGAAAGAAAACATCCAAAATCTTGTTCTAAAGCTTGCACGGGGGTCTGCAAAGAGTTTGGCAAGAATGAAAGGTAGTTGTCCAAAACTCGTTCTTTTCCAATAGAATAACCATGGAAAAGGCAGGAGAGTGGTAAAGTACTGTTTTCTCTAAGTCTGAAGGCTGCCCACACTGTGCCTGCGTGCTGCAGCTTGCATCTTCCGCCTTTGGGAAGCTGCCGCTCGCCGATTCTCCCGCAGGCGAAGAAGCGGCTTCTTCGCACACAGAGCATTGTGGCGAGCGCAGGGAGCTCCTGAGAGCGGTTTGTGCCGAAAGAAGCCCGGGACCGGCACTTAGCTTCAGAGAGCTGCGTATCTGCGTCTTCTGCGTGTCTTGCCGCTCTACACTCAGCCAAAAGCTTTTCCACCATATCTTGCAAGGAGAAACTCTGCCAGGAAAGAAAACATCCAAAATCTTGTTCTAAAGCTTGCACGGGGGTCTGCAAAGAGTTTGGCAAGAAGGAAAGGTAGTTGTCCAAAACTCGTTCTTTTCCAATAGAATAACCATGGAAAAGGCAGGAGAGTGGTAAAGTACTGTTTTCTCTAAGTCTGAAGGCTGCCCACACTGTGCCTGCGTGCTGCAGCTTGCATCTTCGCCTTTGGGAAGCTGCCGCTCGCCGATTCTCCCGCAGGCGAAGAAGCGGCTTCTTCGCACACAGAGCATTGTGGCGAGCGCAGGGAGCTCCTGAGAGCGGTTTGTGCCGAAAGAAGCCCGGGACCGGCACTTAGCTTCGGAGAGCTGCGTATCTGCGTCTTCTGCGTGTCTTGCCGCTCTACACTCAGCCAAAAGCTTTTCCACCATATCTTGCAAGGAGAAACTCTGCCAGGAAAGAAAACATCCAAAATCTTGTTCTAAAGCTTGCACGGGGGTCTGCAAAGAGTTTGGCAAGAATGAAAGGTAGTTGTCCAAAACTCGTTCTTTTCCAATAGAATAACCATGGAAAAGGCAGGAGAGTGGTAAAGTACTGTTTTCTCTAAGTCTGAAGGCTGCCCACGCTGTGCCTGTGTGCTGCAGCTTGCATCTTCGCCTTTGGGAAGCTGCCGCTCGCCGATTCTCCCGCAGGCGAAGAAGCGGCTTCTTCGCACACAGAGCATTGTGGCGAGCGCAGGGAGCTCCAGAGAGCGGTTTGTGCCGAAAGGAGCCCGGGACCGGCACTTAGCTTCGGAGAGCTGCGTATCTGCGTCTTCTGCGTGTCTTGCCGCTCTACACTCAGCCAAAAGCTTTTCCACCATATCTTGCAAGGAGAAACTCTGCCAGGAAAGAAAACATCCAAAATCTTGTTCTAAAGCTTGCACGGGGGTCTGCAAAGAGTTTGGCAAGAATGAAAGGTAGTTGTCCAAAACTCGTTCTTTTCCAATAGAATAACCATGGAAAAGGCAGGAGAGTGGTAAAGTACTGTTTTCTCTAAGTCTGAAGGCTGCCCACACTGTGCCTGCGTGCTGCAGCTTGCATCTTCGCCTTTGGGAAGCTGCCGCTCGCCGATTCTCCCGCAGGCGAAGAAGCGGCTTCTTCGCACACAGAGCATTGTGGCGAGCGCAGGGAGCTCCTGAGAGCGGTTTGTGCCGAAAGAAGCCCGGGACCGGCACTTAGCTTCGGAGAGCTGCGTATCTGCGTCTTCTGCGTGTCTTGCCGCTCTACACTCAGCCAAAAGCTTTTCCACCATATCTTGCAAGGAGAAACTCTGCCAGGAAAGAAAACATCCAAAATCTTGTTCTAAAGCTTGCACGGGGGTCTGCAAAGAGTTTGGCAAGAATGAAAGGTAGTTGTCCAAAACTCGTTCTTTTCCAATAGAATAACCATGGAAAAGGCAGGAGAGTGGTAAAGTACTGTTTTCTCTAAGTCTGAAGGCTGCCCACACTGTGCCTGTGTGCTGCAGCTTGCATCTTCGCCTTTGGGAAGCTGCCGCTCGCCGATTCTCCCGGAGGCGAAGAAGCGGCTTCTTCGCACACAGAGCATTGTGGCGAGCGCAGGGAGCTCCTGAGAGCGGTTTGTGCCGAAAGAAGCCCGGGACCGGCACTTAGCTTCGGAGAGCTGCGTATCTGCGTATTCTGCGTGTCTTGCCGCTCTACACTCAGCAAAAAGCTTTTCCACCATATCTTGCAAGGAGAAACTCTGCCAGGAAAGAAAACATCCAAAATCTTGTTCTAAAGCTTGCACGGGGGTCTGCAAAGAGTTTGGCAAGAATGAAAGGTAGTTGTCCAAAACTCGTTCTTTTCCAATAGAATAACCATGGAAAAGGCAGGAGAGTGGTAAAGTACTGTTTTCTCTAAGTCTGAAGGCTGCCCACACTGTGCCTGTGTGCTGCAGCTTGCATCTTCGCCTTTGGGAAGCTGCCGCTCGCCGATTCTCCCGCAGGCGAAGAAGCGGCTTCTTCGCACACAGAGCATTGTGGCGAGCGCAGGGAGCTCCTGAGAGCGGTTTGTGCCGAAAGAAGCCTGGGACCGGCACTTAGCTTCGGAGAGCTGCGTATCTGCGTCTTCTGCGTGTCTTGCCGCTCTACACTCAGCCAAAAGCTTTTCCACCATATCTTGCAAGGAGAAACTCTGCCAGGAAAGAAAACATCCAAAATCTTGTTCTAAAGCTTGCACGGGGGTCTGCAAAGAGTTTGGCAAGAATGAAAGGTAGTTGTCCAAAACTCGTTCTTTTCCAATAGAATAACCATGGAAAAGGCAGGAGAGTGGTAAAGTACTGTTTTCTCTAAGTCTGAAGGCTGCCCACACTGTGCCTGTGTGCTGCAGCTTGCATCTTCGCCTTTGGGAAGCTGCCGCTCGCCGATTCTCCCGGAGGCGAAGAAGCGGCTTCTTCGCACACAGAGCATTGTGGCGAGCGCAGGGAGCTCCTGAGAGCGGTTTGTGCCGAAAGAAGCCCGGGACCGGCACTTAGCTTCGGAGAGCTGCGTATCTGCGTCTTCTGCGTGTCTTGCCGCTCTACACTCAGCCAAAAGCTTTTCCACCATATCTTGCAAGGAGAAACTCTGCCAGGAAAGAAAACATCCAAAATCTTGTTCTAAAGCTTGCACGGGGGTCTGCAAAGAGTTTGGCAAGAAGGAAAGGTAGTTGTCCAAAACTCGTTCTTTTCCAATAGAATAACCATGGAAAAGGCAGGAGAGTGGTAAAGTACTGTTTTCTCTAAGTCTGAAGGCTGCCCACACTGTGCCTGCGTGCTGCAGCTTGCATCTTCGCCTTTGGGAAGCTGCCGCTCGCCGATTCTCCCGCAGGCGAAGAAGCGGCTTCTTCGCACACAGAGCATTGTGGCGAGCGCAGGGAGCTCCTGAGAGCGGTTTGTGCCGAAAGAAGCCCGGGACCGGCACTTAGCTTCGGAGAGCTGCGTATCTGCGTCTTCTGCGTGTCTTGCCGCTCTACACTCAGCAAAAAGCTTTTCCACCATATCTTGCAAGGAGAAACTCTGCCAGGAAAGAAAACATCCAAAATCTTGTTCTAAAGCTTGCACGGGGGTCTGCAAAGAGTTTGGCAAGAATGAAAGGTAGTTGTCCAAAACTCGTTCTTTTCCAATAGAATAACCATGGAAAAGGCAGGAGAGTGGTAAAGTACTGTTTTCTCTAAGTCTGAAGGCTGCCCACACTGTGCCTGTGTGCTGCAGCTTGCATCTTCGCCTTTGGGAAGCTGCCGCTCGCCGATTCTCCCGGAGGCGAAGAAGCGGCTTCTTCGCACACAGAGCATTGTGGCGAGCGCAGGGAGCTCCTGAGAGCGGTTTGTGCCGAAAGAAGCCCGGGACCGGCACTTAGCTTCGGAGAGCTGCGTATCTGCGTCTTCTGCGTGTCTTGCCGCTCTACACTCAGCCAAAAGCTTTTCCACCATATCTTGCAAGGAGAAACTCTGCCAGGAAAGAAAACATCCAAAATCTTGTTCTAAAGCTTGCACGGGGGTCTGCAAAGAGTTTGGCAAGAATGAAAGGTAGTTGTCCAAAACTCGTTCTTTTCCAATAGAATAACCATGGAAAAGGCAGGAGAGTGGTAAAGTACTGTTTTCTCTAAGTCTGAAGGCTGCCCACACTGTGCCTGCGTGCTGCAGCTTGCATCTTCGCCTTTGGGAAGCTGCCGCTCGCCGATTCTCCCGGAGGCGAAGAAGCGGCTTCTTCGCACACAGAGCATTGTGGCGAGCGCAGGGAGCTCCTGAGAGCGGTTTGTGCCGAAAGAAGCCCGGGACCGGCACTTAGCTTCGGAGAGCTGCGTATCTGCGTCTTCTGCGTGTCTTGCCGCGCTACACTCAGCCAAAAGCTTTTCCACCATATCTTGCAAGGAGAAACTCTGCCAGGAAAGAAAACATCCAAAATCTTGTTCTAAAGCTTGCACGGGGGTCTGCAAAGAGTTTGGCAAGAATGAAAGGTAGTTGTCCAAAACTCGTTCTTTTCCAATAGAATAACCATGGAAAAGGCAGGAGAGTGGTAAAGTACTGTTTTCTCTAAGTCTGAAGGCTGCCCACACTGTGCCTGTGTGCTGCAGCTTGCATCTTCGCCTTTGGGAAGCTGCCGCTCGCCGATTCTCCCGCAGGCGAAGAAGCGGCTTCTTCGCACACAGAGCATTGTGGCGAGCGCAGGGAGCTCCTGAGAGCGGTTTGTGCCGAAAGAAGCCCGGGACTGGCACTTAGCTTCGGAGAGCTGCGTATCTGCGTCTTCTGCGTGTCTTGCCGCTCTACACTCAGCCAAAAGCTTTTCCACCATATCTTGCAAGGAGAAACTCTGCCAGGAAAGAAAACATCCAAAATCTTGTTCTAAAGCTTGCACGGGGGTCTGCAAAGAGTTTGGCAAGAATGAAAGGTAGTTGTCCAAAACTCGTTCTTTTCCAATAGAATAACCATGGAAAAGGCAGGAGAGTGGTAAAGTACTGTTTTCTCTAAGTCTGAAGGCTGCCCACACTGTGCCTGCGTGCTGCAGCTTGCATCTTCGCCTTTGGGAAGCTGCCGCTCGCCGATTCTCCCGCAGGCGAAGAAGCGGCTTCTTCGCACACAGAGCATTGTGGCGAGCGCAGGGAGCTCCTGAGAGCGGTTTGTGCCGAAAGAAGCCCGGGACCGGCACTTAGCTTCGGAGAGCTGCGTATCTGCGTCTTCTGCGTGTCTTGCCGCTCTACACTCAGCAAAAAGCTTTTCCAGCATATCTTGCAAGGAGAAACTCTGCCAGGAAAGAAAACATCCAAAATCTTGTTCTAAAGCTTGCACGGGGGTCTGCAAAGAGTTTGGCAAGAATGAAAGGTAGTTGTCCAAAACTCGTTCTTTTCCAATAGAATAACCATGGAAAAGGCAGGAGAGTGGTAAAGTACTGTTTTCTCTAAGTCTGAAGGCTGCCCACACTGTGCCTGTGTGCTGCAGCTTGCATCTTCGCCTTTGGGAAGCTGCCGCTCGCCGATTCTCCCGCAGGCGAAGAAGCGGCTTCTTCGCACACAGAGCATTGTGGCGAGCGCAGGGAGCTCCTGAGAGCGGTTTGTGCCGAAAGAAGCCCGGGACCGGCACTTAGCTTCGGAGAGCTGCGTATCTGCGTCTTCTGCGTGTCTTGCCGCTCTACACTCAGCCAAAAGCTTTTCCACCATATCTTGCAAGGAGAAACTCTGCCAGGAAAGAAAACATCCAAAATCTTGTTCTAAAGCTTGCACGGGGGTCTGCAAAGAGTTTGGCAAGAATGAAAGGTAGTTGTCCAAAACTCGTTCTTTTCCAATAGAATAACCATGGAAAAGGCAGGAGAGTGGTAAAGTACTGTTTTCTCTAAGTCTGAAGGCTGCCCACGCTGTGCCTGTGTGCTGCAGCTTGCATCTTCGCCTTTGGGAAGCTGCCGCTCGCCGATTCTCCCGCAGGCGAAGAAGCGGCTTCTTCGCACACAGAGCATTGTGGCGAGCGCAGGGAGCTCCTGAGAGCGGTTTGTGCCGAAAGAAGCCCGGGACCGGCACTTAGCTTCGGAGAGCTGCGTATCTGCGTCTTCTGCGTGTCTTGCCGCTCTACACTCAGCCAAAAGCTTTTCCACCATATCTTGCAAGGAGAAACTCTGCCAGGAAAGAAAACATCCAAAATCTTGTTCTAAAGCTTGCACGGGGGTCTGCAAAGAGTTTGGCAAGAATGAAAGGTAGTTGTCCAAAACTCGTTCTTTTCCAATAGAATAACCATGGAAAAGGCAGGAGAGTGGTAAAGTACTGTTTTCTCTAAGTCTGAAGGCTGCCCACACTGTGCCTGTGTGCTGCAGCTTGCATCTTCGCCTTTGGGAAGCTGCCGCTCGCCGATTCTCCCGCAGGCGAAGAAGCGGCTTCTTCGCACACAGAGCATTGTGGCGAGCGCAGGGAGCTCCTGAGAGCGGTTTGTGCCGAAAGAAGCCCGGGACCGGCACTTAGCTTCGGAGAGCTGCGTATCTGCGTCTTCTGCGTGTCTTGCCGCTCTACACTCAGCCAAAAGCTTTTCCACCATATCTTGCAAGGAGAAACTCTGCCAGGAAAGAAAACATCCAAAATCTTGTTCTAAAGCTTGCACGGGGGTCTGCAAAGAGTTTGGCAAGAATGAAAGGTAGTTGTCCAAAACTCGTTCTTTTCCAATAGAATAACCATGGAAAAGGCAGGAGAGTGGTAAAGTACTGTTTTCTCTAAGTCTGAAGGCTGCCCACACTGTGCCTGCGTGCTGCAGCTTGCATCTTCGCCTTTGGGAAGCTGCCGCTCGCCGATTCTCCCGCAGGCGAAGAAGCGGCTTCTTCGCACACAGAGCATTGTGGCGAGCGCAGGGAGCTCCTGAGAGCGGTTTGTGCCGAAAGAAGCCCGGGACCGGCACTTAGCTTCGGAGAGCTGCGTATCTGCGTCTTCTGCGTGTCTTGCCGCTCTACACTCAGCCAAAAGCTTTTCCACCATATCTTGCAAGGAGAAACTCTGCCAGGAAAGAAAACATCCAAAATCTTGTTCTAAAGCTTGCACGGGGGTCTGCAAAGAGTTTGGCAAGAATGAAAGGTAGTTGTCCAAAACTCGTTCTTTTCCAATAGAATAACCATGGAAAAGGCAGGAGAGTGGTAAAGTACTGTTTTCTCTAAGTCTGAAGGCTGCCCACACTGTGCCTGTGTGCTGCAGCTTGCATCTTCGCCTTTGGGAAGCTGCCGCTCGCCGATTCTCCCGCAGGCGAAGAAGCGGCTTCTTCGCACACAGAGCATTGTGGCGAGCGCAGGGAGCTCCTGAGAGCGGTTTGTGCCGAAAGAAGCCCGGGACCGGCACTTAGCTTCGGAGAGCTGCGTATCTGCGTCTTCTGCGTGTCTTGCCGCTCTACACTCAGCCAAAAGCTTTTCCACCATATCTTGCAAGGAGAAACTCTGCCAGGAAAGAAAACATCCAAAATCTTGTTCTAAAGCTTGCACGGGGGTCTGCAAAGAGTTTGGCAAGAACGAAAGGTAGTTGTCCAAAACTCGTTCTTTTCCAATAGAATAACCATGGAAAAGGCAGGAGAGTGGTAAAGTACTGTTTTCTCTAAGTCTGAAGGCTGCCCACACTGTGCCTGTGTGCTGCAGCTTGCATCTTCGCCTTTGGGAAGCTGCCGCTCGCCGATTCTCCCGCAGGCGAAGAAGCGGCTTCTTCGCACACAGAGCATTGTGGCGAGCGCAGGGAGCTCCTGAGAGCGGTTTGTGCCGAAAGAAGCCCGGGACCGGCACTTAGCTTCGGAGAGCTGCGTATCTGCGTCTTCTGCGTGTCTTGCCGCTCTACACTCAGCAAAAAGCTTTTCCAGCATATCTTGCAAGGAGAAACTCTGCCAGGAAAGAAAACATCCAAAATCTTGTTCTAAAGCTTGCACGGGGGTCTGCAAAGAGTTTGGCAAGAATGAAAGGTAGTTGTCCAAAACTCGTTCTTTTCCAATAGAATAACCATGGAAAAGGCAGGAGAGTGGTAAAGTACTGTTTTCTCTAAGTCTGAAGGCTGCCCACACTGTGCCTGTGTGCTGCAGCTTGCATCTTCGCCTTTGGGAAGCTGCCGCTCGCCGATTCTCCCGGAGGCGAAGAAGCGGCTTCTTCGCACACAGAGCATTGTGGCGAGCGCAGGGAGCTCCTGAGAGCGGTTTGTGCCGAAAGAAGCCCGGGACCGGCACTTAGCTTCGGAGAGCTGCGTATCTGCGTCTTCTGCGTGTCTTGCCGCTCTACACTCAGCCAAAAGCTTTTCCACCATATCTTGCAAGGAGAAACTCTGCCAGGAAAGAAAACATCCAAAATCTTGTTCTAAAGCTTGCACGGGGGTCTGCAAAGAGTTTGGCAAGAATGAAAGGTAGTTGTCCAAAACTCGTTCTTTTCCAATAGAATAACCATGGAAAAGGCAGGAGAGTGGTAAAGTACTGTTTTCTCTAAGTCTGAAGGCTGCCCACACTGTGCCTGCGTGCTGCAGCTTGCATCTTCGCCTTTGGGAAGCTGCCGCTCGCCGATTCTCCCGGAGGCGAAGAAGCGGCTTCTTCGCACACAGAGCATTGTGGCGAGCGCAGGGAGCTCCTGAGAGCGGTTTGTGCCGAAAGAAGCCCGGGACCGGCACTTAGCTTCGGAGAGCTGCGTATCTGCGTCTTCTGCGTGTCTTGCCGCGCTACACTCAGCCAAAAGCTTTTCCACCATATCTTGCAAGGAGAAACTCTGCCAGGAAAGAAAACATCCAAAATCTTGTTCTAAAGCTTGCACGGGGGTCTGCAAAGAGTTTGGCAAGAAGGAAAGGTAGTTGTCCAAAACTCGTTCTTTTCCAATAGAATAACCATGGAAAAGGCAGGAGAGTGGTAAAGTACTGTTTTCTCTAAGTCTGAAGGCTGCCCACACTGTGCCTGTGTGCTGCAGCTTGCATCTTCGCCTTTGGGAAGCTGCCGCTCGCCGATTCTCCCGCAGGCGAAGAAGCGGCTTCTTCGCACACAGAGCATTGTGGCGAGCGCAGGGAGCTCCTGAGAGCGGTTTGTGCCGAAAGAAGCCCGGGACTGGCACTTAGCTTCGGAGAGCTGCGTATCTGCGTCTTCTGCGTGTCTTGCCGCTCTACACTCAGCCAAAAGCTTTTCCACCATATCTTGCAAGGAGAAACTCTGCCAGGAAAGAAAACATCCAAAATCTTGTTCTAAAGCTTGCACGGGGGTCTGCAAAGAGTTTGGCAAGAATGAAAGGTAGTTGTCCAAAACTCGTTCTTTTCCAATAGAATAACCATGGAAAAGGCAGGAGAGTGGTAAAGTACTGTTTTCTCTAAGTCTGAAGGCTGCCCACACTGTGCCTGCGTGCTGCAGCTTGCATCTTCGCCTTTGGGAAGCTGCCGCTCGCCGATTCTCCCGCAGGCGAAGAAGCGGCTTCTTCGCACACAGAGCATTGTGGCGAGCGCAGGGAGCTCCTGAGAGCGGTTTGTGCCGAAAGAAGCCCGGGACCGGCACTTAGCTTCGGAGAGCTGCGTATCTGCGTCTTCTGCGTGTCTTGCCGCTCTACACTCAGCAAAAAGCTTTTCCAGCATATCTTGCAAGGAGAAACTCTGCCAGGAAAGAAAACATCCAAAATCTTGTTCTAAAGCTTGCACGGGGGTCTGCAAAGAGTTTGGCAAGAATGAAAGGTAGTTGTCCAAAACTCGTTCTTTTCCAATAGAATAACCATGGAAAAGGCAGGAGAGTGGTAAAGTACTGTTTTCTCTAAGTCTGAAGGCTGCCCACACTGTGCCTGTGTGCTGCAGCTTGCATCTTCGCCTTTGGGAAGCTGCCGCTCGCCGATTCTCCCGGAGGCGAAGAAGCGGCTTCTTCGCACACAGAGCATTGTGGCGAGCGCAGGGAGCTCCTGAGAGCGGTTTGTGCCGAAAGAAGCCCGGGACCGGCACTTAGCTTCGGAGAGCTGCGTATCTGCGTCTTCTGCGTGTCTTGCCGCTCTACACTCAGCCAAAAGCTTTTCCACCATATCTTGCAAGGAGAAACTCTGCCAGGAAAGAAAACATCCAAAATCTTGTTCTAAAGCTTGCACGGGGGTCTGCAAAGAGTTTGGCAAGAATGAAAGGTAGTTGTCCAAAACTCGTTCTTTTCCAATAGAATAACCATGGAAAAGGCAGGAGAGTGGTAAAGTACTGTTTTCTCTAAGTCTGAAGGCTGCCCACGCTGTGCCTGTGTGCTGCAGCTTGCATCTTCGCCTTTGGGAAGCTGCCGCTCGCCGATTCTCCCGCAGGCGAAGAAGCGGCTTCTTCGCACACAGAGCATTGTGGCGAGCGCAGGGAGCTCCTGAGAGCGGTTTGTGCCGAAAGAAGCCCGGGACCGGCACTTAGCTTCGGAGAGCTGCGTATCTGCGTCTTCTGCGTGTCTTGCCGCTCTACACTCAGCCAAAAGCTTTTCCACCATATCTTGCAAGGAGAAACTCTGCCAGGAAAGAAAACATCCAAAATCTTGTTCTAAAGCTTGCACGGGGGTCTGCAAAGAGTTTGGCAAGAATGAAAGGTAGTTGTCCAAAACTCGTTCTTTTCCAATAGAATAACCATGGAAAAGGCAGGAGAGTGGTAAAGTACTGTTTTCTCTAAGTCTGAAGGCTGCCCACACTGTGCCTGTGTGCTGCAGCTTGCATCTTCGCCTTTGGGAAGCTGCCGCTCGCCGATTCTCCCGCAGGCGAAGAAGCGGCTTCTTCGCACACAGAGCATTGTGGCGAGCGCAGGGAGCTCCTGAGAGCGGTTTGTGCCGAAAGAAGCCCGGGACCGGCACTTAGCTTCGGAGAGCTGCGTATCTGCGTCTTCTGCGTGTCTTGCCGCTCTACACTCAGCCAAAAGCTTTTCCACCATATCTTGCAAGGAGAAACTCTGCCAGGAAAGAAAACATCCAAAATCTTGTTCTAAAGCTTGCACGGGGGTCTGCAAAGAGTTTGGCAAGAATGAAAGGTAGTTGTCCAAAACTCGTTCTTTTCCAATAGAATAACCATGGAAAAGGCAGGAGAGTGGTAAAGTACTGTTTTCTCTAAGTCTGAAGGCTGCCCACACTGTGCCTGCGTGCTGCAGCTTGCATCTTCGCCTTTGGGAAGCTGCCGCTCGCCGATTCTCCCGCAGGCGAAGAAGCGGCTTCTTCGCACACAGAGCATTGTGGCGAGCGCAGGGAGCTCCTGAGAGCGGTTTGTGCCGAAAGAAGCCCGGGACCGGCACTTAGCTTCGGAGAGCTGCGTATCTGCGTCTTCTGCGTGTCTTGCCGCTCTACACTCAGCCAAAAGCTTTTCCACCATATCTTGCAAGGAGAAACTCTGCCAGGAAAGAAAACATCCAAAATCTTGTTCTAAAGCTTGCACGGGGGTCTGCAAAGAGTTTGGCAAGAATGAAAGGTAGTTGTCCAAAACTCGTTCTTTTCCAATAGAATAACCATGGAAAAGGCAGGAGAGTGGTAAAGTACTGTTTTCTCTAAGTCTGAAGGCTGCCCACACTGTGCCTGTGTGCTGCAGCTTGCATCTTCGCCTTTGGGAAGCTGCCGCTCGCCGATTCTCCCGCAGGCGAAGAAGCGGCTTCTTCGCACACAGAGCATTGTGGCGAGCGCAGGGAGCTCCTGAGAGCGGTTTGTGCCGAAAGAAGCCCGGGACCGGCACTTAGCTTCGGAGAGCTGCGTATCTGCGTCTTCTGCGTGTCTTGCCGCTCTACACTCAGCCAAAAGCTTTTCCACCATATCTTGCAAGGAGAAACTCTGCCAGGAAAGAAAACATCCAAAATCTTGTTCTAAAGCTTGCACGGGGGTCTGCAAAGAGTTTGGCAAGAACGAAAGGTAGTTGTCCAAAACTCGTTCTTTTCCAATAGAATAACCATGGAAAAGGCAGGAGAGTGGTAAAGTACTGTTTTCTCTAAGTCTGAAGGCTGCCCACACTGTGCCTGTGTGCTGCAGCTTGCATCTTCGCCTTTGGGAAGCTGCCGCTCGCCGATTCTCCCGCAGGCGAAGAAGCGGCTTCTTCGCACACAGAGCATTGTGGCGAGCGCAGGGAGCTCCTGAGAGCGGTTTGTGCCGAAAGAAGCCCGGGACCGGCACTTAGCTTCGGAGAGCTGCGTATCTGCGTCTTCTGCGTGTCTTGCCGCTCTACACTCAGCAAAAAGCTTTTCCAGCATATCTTGCAAGGAGAAACTCTGCCAGGAAAGAAAACATCCAAAATCTTGTTCTAAAGCTTGCACGGGGGTCTGCAAAGAGTTTGGCAAGAATGAAAGGTAGTTGTCCAAAACTCGTTCTTTTCCAATAGAATAACCATGGAAAAGGCAGGAGAGTGGTAAAGTACTGTTTTCTCTAAGTCTGAAGGCTGCCCACACTGTGCCTGTGTGCTGCAGCTTGCATCTTCGCCTTTGGGAAGCTGCCGCTCGCCGATTCTCCCGGAGGCGAAGAAGCGGCTTCTTCGCACACAGAGCATTGTGGCGAGCGCAGGGAGCTCCTGAGAGCGGTTTGTGCCGAAAGAAGCCCGGGACCGGCACTTAGCTTCGGAGAGCTGCGTATCTGCGTCTTCTGCGTGTCTTGCCGCTCTACACTCAGCCAAAAGCTTTTCCACCATATCTTGCAAGGAGAAACTCTGCCAGGAAAGAAAACATCCAAAATCTTGTTCTAAAGCTTGCACGGGGGTCTGCAAAGAGTTTGGCAAGAAGGAAAGGTAGTTGTCCAAAACTCGTTCTTTTCCAATAGAATAACCATGGAAAAGGCAGGAGAGTGGTAAAGTACTGTTTTCTCTAAGTCTGAAGGCTGCCCACGCTGTGCCTGTGTGCTGCAGCTTGCATCTTCGCCTTTGGGAAGCTGCCGCTCGCCGATTCTCCCGCAGGCGAAGAAGCGGCTTCTTCGCACACAGAGCATTGTGGCGAGCGCAGGGAGCTGCTGAGAGCGGTTTGTGCCGAAAGAAGCCCGGGACCGGCACTTAGCTTCGGAGAGCTGCGTATCTGCGTCTTCTGCGTGTCTTGCCGCTCTACACTCAGCAAAAAGCTTTTCCACCATATCTTGCAAGGAGAAACTCTGCCAGGAAAGAAAACATCCAAAATCTTGTTCTAAAGCTTGCACGGGGGTCTGCAAAGAGTTTGGCAAGAATGAAAGGTAGTTGTCCAAAACTCGTTCTTTTCCAATAGAATAACCATGGAAAAGGCAGGAGAGTGGTAAAGTACTGTTTTCTCTAAGTCTGAAGGCTGCCCACACTGTGCCTGTGTGCTGCAGCTTGCATCTTCGCCTTTGGGAAGCTGCCGCTCGCCGATTCTCCCGCAGGCGAAGAAGCGGCTTCTTCGCACACAGAGCATTGTGGCGAGCGCAGGGAGCTCCTGAGAGCGGTTTGTGCCGAAAGAAGCCCGGGACCGGCACTTAGCTTCGGAGAGCTGCGTATCTGCGTCTTCTGCGTGTCTTGCCGCTCTACACTCAGCCAAAAGCTTTTCCACCATATCTTGCAAGGAGAAACTCTGCCAGGAAAGAAAACATCCAAAATCTTGTTCTAAAGCTTGCACGGGGGTCTGCAAAGAGTTTGGCAAGAATGAAAGGTAGTTGTCCAAAACTCGTTCTTTTCCAATAGAATAACCATGGAAAAGGCAGGAGAGTGGTAAAGTACTGTTTTCTCTAAGTCTGAAGGCTGCCCACACTGTGCCTGCGTGCTGCAGCTTGCATCTTCGCCTTTGGGAAGCTGCCGCTCGCCGATTCTCCCGCAGGCGAAGAAGCGGCTTCTTCGCACACAGAGCATTGTGGCGAGCGCAGGGAGCTCCTGAGAGCGGTTTGTGCCGAAAGAAGCCCGGGACCGGCACTTAGCTTCGGAGAGCTGCGTATCTGCGTCTTCTGCGTGTCTTGCCGCTCTACACTCAGCAAAAAGCTTTTCCACCATATCTTGCAAGGAGAAACTCTGCCAGGAAAGAAAACATCCAAAATCTTGTTCTAAAGCTTGCACGGGGGTCTGCAAAGAGTTTGGCAAGAATGAAAGGTAGTTGTCCAAAACTCGTTCTTTTCCAATAGAATAACCATGGAAAAGGCAGGAGAGTGGTAAAGTACTGTTTTCTCTAAGTCTGAAGGCTGCCCACACTGTGCCTGTGTGCTGCAGCTTGCATCTTCGCCTTTGGGAAGCTGCCGCTCGCCGATTCTCCCGGAGGCGAAGAAGCGGCTTCTTCGCACACAGAGCATTGTGGCGAGCGCAGGGAGCTCCTGAGAGCGGTTTGTGCCGAAAGAAGCCCGGGACCGGCACTTAGCTTCGGAGAGCTGCGTATCTGCGTCTTCTGCGTGTCTTGCCGCTCTACACTCAGCAAAAAGCTTTTCCACCATATCTTGCAAGGAGAAACTCTGCCAGGAAAGAAAACATCCAAAATCTTGTTCTAAAGCTTGCACGGGGGTCTGCAAAGAGTTTGGCAAGAATGAAAGGTAGTTGTCCAAAACTCGTTCTTTTCCAATAGAATAACCATGGAAAAGGCAGGAGAGTGGTAAAGTACTGTTTTCTCTAAGTCTGAAGGCTGCCCACACTGTGCCTGTGTGCTGCAGCTTGCATCTTCGCCTTTGGGAAGCTGCCGCTCGCCGATTCTCCCGGAGGCGAAGAAGCGGCTTCTTCGCACACAGAGCATTGTGGCGAGCGCAGGGAGCTCCTGAGAGCGGTTTGTGCCGAAAGAAGCCCGGGACCGGCACTTAGCTTCGGAGAGCTGCGTATCAGCGTCTTCTGCGTGTCTTGCCGCTCTACACTCAGCAAAAAGCTTTTCCACCATATCTTGCAAGGAGAAACTCTGCCAGGAAAGAAAACATCCAAAATCTTGTTCTAAAGCTTGCACGGGGGTCTGCAAAGAGTTTGGCAAGAATGAAAGGTAGTTGTCCAAAACTCGTTCTTTTCCAATAGAATAACCATGGAAAAGGCAGGAGAGTGGTAAAGTACTGTTTTCTCTAAGTCTGAAGGCTGCCCACACTGTGCCTGTGTGCTGCAGCTTGCATCTTCGCCTTTGGGAAGCTGCCGCTCGCCGATTCTCCCGGAGGCGAAGAAGCGGCTTCTTCGCACACAGAGCATTGTGGCGAGCGCAGGGAGCTCCTGAGAGCGGTTTGTGCCGAAAGAAGCCCGGGACCGGCACTTAGCTTCGGAGAGCTGCGTATCTGCGTCTTCTGCGTGTCTTGCCGCTCTACACTCAGCAAAAAGCTTTTCCACCATATCTTGCAAGGAGAAACTCTGCCAGGAAAGAAAACATCCAAAATCTTGTTCTAAAGCTTGCACGGGGGTCTGCAAAGAGTTTGGCAAGAATGAAAGGTAGTTGTCCAAAACTCGTTCTTTTCCAATAGAATAACCATGGAAAAGGCAGGAGAGTGGTAAAGTACTGTTTTCTCTAAGTCTGAAGGCTGCCCACACTGTGCCTGTGTGCTGCAGCTTGCATCTTCGCCTTTGGGAAGCTGCCGCTCGCCGATTCTCCCGCAGGCGAAGAAGCGGCTTCTTCGCACACAGAGCATTGTGGCGAGCGCAGGGAGCTCCTGAGAGCGGTTTGTGCCGAAAGAAGCCCGGGACCGGCACTTAGCTTCGGAGAGCTGCGTATCTGCGTCTTCTGCGTGTCTTGCCGCTCTACACTCAGCAAAAAGCTTTTCCAGCATATTTTGCAAGGAGAAACTCTGCCAGGAAAGAAAACATCCAAAATCTTGTTCTAAAGCTTGCACGGGGGTCTGCAAAGAGTTTGGCAAGAATGAAAGGTAGTTGTCCAAAACTCGTTCTTTTCCAATAGAATAACCATGGAAAAGGCAGGAGAGTGGTCAAGTACTGTTTTCTCTAAGTCTGAAGGCTGCCCACACTGTGCCTGTGTGCTGCAGCTTGCATCTTCGCCTTTGGGAAGCTGCCGCTCGCCGATTCTCCCGCAGGCGAAGAAGCGGCTTCTTCGCACACAGAGCATTGTGGCGAGCGCAGGGAGCTCCTGAGAGCGGTTTGTGCCGAAAGAAGCCCGGGACCGGCACTTAGCTTCGGAGAGCTGCGTATCTGCGTCTTCTGCGTGTCTTGCCGCTCTACACTCAGCAAAAAGCTTTTCCACCATATTTTGCAAGGAGAAACTCTGCCAGGAAAGAAAACATCCAAAATCTTGTTCTAAAGCTTGCACGGAGGTCTGCAAAGAGTTTGGCAAGAATGAAAGGTAGTTGTCCAAAACTCGTTCTTTTCCAATAGAATAACCATGGAAAAGGCAGGAGAGTGGTAAAGTACTGTTTTCTCTAAGTCTGAAGGCTGCCCACACTGTGCCTGTGTGCTGCAGCTTGCATCTTCGCCTTTGGGAAGCTGCCGCTCGCCGATTCTCCCGGAGGCGAAGAAGCGGCTTCTTCGCACACAGAGCATTGTGGCGAGCGCAGGGAGCTCCTGAGAGCGGTTTGTGCCGAAAGAAGCCCGGGACCGGCACTTAGCTTCAGAGAGCTGCGTATCTGCGTCTTCTGCGTGTCTTGCCGCTCTACACTCAGCAAAAAGCTTTTCCACCATATCTTGCAAGGAGAAACTCTGCCAGGAAAGAAAACATCCAAAATCTTGTTCTAAAGCTTGCACGGGGGTCTGCAAAGAGTTTGGCAAGAATGAAAGGTAGTTGTCCAAAACTCGTTCTTTTCCAATAGAATAACCATGGAAAAGGCAGGAGAGTGGTAAAGTACTGTTTTCTCTAAGTCTGAAGGCTGCCCACACTGTGCCTGTGTGCTGCAGCTTGCATCTTCGCCTTTGGGAAGCTGCCGCTCGCCGATTCTCCCGGAGGCGAAGAAGCGGCTTCTTCGCACACAGAGCATTGTGGCGAGCGCAGGGAGCTCCTGAGAGCGGTTTGTGCCGAAAGAAGCCCGGGACCGGCACTTAGCTTCGGAGAGCTGCGTATCTGCGTCTTCTGCGTGTCTTGCCGCTCTACACTCAGCAAAAAGCTTTTCCACCATATCTTGCAAGGAGAAACTCTGCAAGGAAAGAAAACATCCAAAATCTTGTTCTAAAGCTTGCACGGAGGTCTGCAAAGAGTTTGGCAAGAATGAAAGGTAGTTGTCCAAAACTCGTTCTTTTCCAATAGAATAACCATGGAAAAGGCAGGAGAGTGGTAAAGTACTGTTTTCTCGAAGTCTGAAGGCTGCCCACACTGTGCCTGTGTGCTGCAGCTTGCATCTTCGCCTTTGGGAAGCTGCCGCTCGCCGATTCTCCCGGAGGCGAAGAAGCGGCTTCTTCGCACACAGAGCATTGTGGCGAGCGCAGGGAGCTCCTGAGAGCGGTTTGTGCCGAAAGAAGCCCGGGACCGGCACTTAGCTTCGGAGAGCTGCGTATCTGCGTCTTCTGCGTGTCTTGCCGCTCTACACTCAGCAAAAAGCTTTTCCACCATATCTTGCAAGGAGAAACTCTGCCAGGAAAGAAAACATCCAAAATCTTGTTCTAAAGCTTGCACGGAGGTCTGCAAAGAGTTTGGCAAGAATGAAAGGTAGTTGTCCAAAACTCGTTCTTTTCCAATAGAATAACCATGGAAAAGGCAGGAGAGTGGTCAAGTACTGTTTTCTCTAAGTCTGAAGGCTGCCCACACTGTGCCTGTGTGCTGCAGCTTGCATCTTCGCCTTTGGGAAGCTGCCGCTCGCCGATTCTCCCGCAGGCGAAGAAGCGGCTTCTTCGCACACAGAGCATTGTGGCGAGCGCAGGGAGCTCCTGAGAGCGGTTTGTGCCGAAAGAAGCCCGGGACCGGCACTTAGCTTCAGAGAGCTGCGTATCTGCGTCTTCTGCGTGTCTTGCCGCTCTACACTCAGCAAAAAGCTTTTCCACCATATCTTGCAAGGAGAAACTCTGCCAGGAAAGAAAACATCCAAAATCTTGTTCTAAAGCTTGCACGGGGGTCTGCAAAGAGTTTGGCAAGAATGAAAGGTAGTTGTCCAAAACTCGTTCTTTTCCAATAGAATAACCATGGAAAAGGCAGGAGAGTGGTAAAGTACTGTTTTCTCTAAGTCTGAAGGCTGCCCACACTGTGCCTGTGTGCTGCAGCTTGCATCTTCGCCTTTGGGAAGCTGCCGCTCGCCGATTCTCCCGCAGGCGAAGAAGCGGCTTCTTCGCACACAGAGCATTGTGGCGAGCGCAGGGAGCTCCTGAGAGCGGTTTGTGCCGAAAGAAGCCCGGGACCGGCACTTAGCTTCGGAGAGCTGCGTATCTGCGTCTTCTGCGTGTCTTGCCGCTCTACACTCAGCAAAAACCTTTTCCACCATATCTTGCAAGGAGAAACTCTGCCAGGAAAGAAAACATCCAAAATCTTGTTCTAAAGCTTGCACGGAGGTCTGCAAAGAGTTTGGCAAGAATGAAAGGTAGTTGTCCAAAACTCGTTCTTTTCCAATAGAATAACCATGGAAAAGGCAGGAGAGTGGTCAAGTACTGTTTTCTCTAAGTCTGAAGGCTGCCCACACTGTGCCTGTGTGCTGCAGCTTGCATCTTCGCCTTTGGGAAGCTGCCGCTCGCCGATTCTCCCGGAGGCGAAGAAGCGGCTTCTTCGCACACAGAGCATTGTGGCGAGCGCAGGGAGCTCCTGAGAGCGGTTTGTGCCGAAAGAAGCCCGGGACCGGCACTTAGCTTCAGAGAGCTGCGTATCTGCGTCTTCTGCGTGTCTTGCCGCTCTACACTCAGCAAAAAGCTTTTCCACCATATCTTGCAAGGAGAAACTCTGCCAGGAAAGAAAACATCCAAAATCTTGTTCTAAAGCTTGCACGGGGGTCTGCAAAGAGTTTGGCAAGAATGAAAGGTAGTTGTCCAAAACTCGTTCTTTTCCAATAGAATAACCATGGAAAAGGCAGGAGAGTGGTAAAGTACTGTTTTCTCTAAGTCTGAAGGCTGCCCACACTGTGCCTGTGTGCTGCAGCTTGCATCTTCGCCTTTGGGAAGCTGCCGCTCGCCGATTCTCCCGCAGGCGAAGAAGCGGCTTCTTCGCACACAGAGCATTGTGGCGAGCGCAGGGAGCTCCTGAGAGCGGTTTGTGCCGAAAGAAGCCCGGGACCGGCACTTAGCTTCGGAGAGCTGCGTATCTGCGTCTTCTGCGTGTCTTGCCGCTCTACACTCAGCAAAAAGCTTTTCCACCATATCTTGCAAGGAGAAACTCTGCCAGGAAAGAAAACATCCAAAATCTTGTTCTAAAGCTTGCACGGAGGTCTGCAAAGAGTTTGGCAAGAATGAAAGGTAGTTGTCCAAAACTCGTTCTTTTCCAATAGAATAACCATGGAAAAGGCAAGAGAGTGGTAAAGTACTGTTTTCTCTAAGTCTGAAGGCTGCCCACACTGTGCCTGTGTGCTGCAGCTTGCATCTTCGCCTTTGGGAAGCTGCCGCTCGCCGATTCTCCCGCAGGCGAAGAAGCGGCTTCTTCGCACACAGAGCATTGTGGCGAGCGCAGGGAGCTCCTGAGAGCGGTTTGTGCCGAAAGAAGCCCGGGACCGGCACTTAGCTTCGGAGAGCTGCGTATCTGCGTCCTCTGCGTGTCTTGCCGCTCTACACTCAGCAAAAAGCTTTTCCACCATATTTTGCAAGGAGAAACTCTGCCAGGAAAGAAAACATCCAAAATCTTGTTCTAAAGCTTGCACGCAGGTCTGCAAAGAGTTTGGCAAGAATGAAAGGTAGTTGTCCAAAACTCGTTCTTTTCCAATAGAATAACCATGGAAAAGGCAGGAGAGTGGTAAAGTACTGTTTTCTCGAAGTCTGAAGGCTGCCCACACTGTGCCTGTGTGCTGCAGCTTGCATCTTCGCCTTTGGGAAGCTGCCGCTCGCCGATTCTCCCGGAGGCGAAGAAGCGGCTTCTTCGCACACAGAGCATTGTGGCGAGCGCAGGGAGCTCCTGAGAGCGGTTTGTGCCGAAAGAAGCCCGGGACCGGCACTTAGCTTCGGAGAGCTGCGTATCTGCGTCTTCTGCGTGTCTTGCCGCTCTACACTCAGCAAAAAGCTTTTCCACCATATTTTGCAAGGAGAAACTCTGCCAGGAAAGAAAACATCCAAAATCTTGTTCTAAAGCTTGCACGGAGGTCTGCAAAGAGTTTGGCAAGAATGAAAGGTAGTTGTCCAAAACTCGTTCTTTTCCAATAGAATAACCATGGAAAAGGCAGGAGAGTGGTAAAGTACTGTTTTCTCTAAGTCTGAAGGCTGCCCACACTGTGCCTGTGTGCTGCAGCTTGCATCTTCGCCTTTGGGAAGCTGCCGCTCGCCGATTCTCCCGGAGGCGAAGAAGCGGCTTCTTCGCACACAGAGCATTGTGGCGAGCGCAGGGAGCTCCTGAGAGCGGTTTGTGCCGAAAGAAGCCCGGGACCGGCACTTAGCTTCGGAGAGCTGCGTATCTGCGTCGTCTGCGTGTCTTGCCGCTCTACACTCAGCAAAAAGCTTTTCCACCATATCTTGCAAGGAGAAACTCTGCCAGGAAAGAAAACATCCAAAATCTTGTTCTAAAGCTTGCACGGGGGTCTGCAAAGAGTTTGGCAAGAATGAAAGGTAGTTGTCCAAAACTCGTTCTTTTCCAATAGAATAACCATGGAAAAGGCAGGAGAGTGGTAAAGTACTGTTTTCTCGAAGTCTGAAGGCTGCCCACACTGTGCCTGTGTGCTGCAGCTTGCATCTTCGCCTTTGGGAAGCTGCCGCTCGCCGATTCTCCCGGAGGCGAAGAAGCGGCTTCTTCGCACACAGAGCATTGTGGCGAGCGCAGGGAGCTCCTGAGAGCGGTTTGTGCCGAAAGAAGCCCGGGACCGGCACTTAGCTTCGGAGAGCTGCGTATCTGCGTCTTCTGCGTGTCTTGCCGCTCTACACTCAGCAAAAAGCTTTCCCACCATATCTTGCAAGGAGAAACTCTGCCAGGAAAGAAAACATCCAAAATCTTGTTCTAAAGCTTGCACGGGGGTCTGCAAAGAGTTTGGCAAGAATGAAAGGTAGTTGTCCAAAACTCGTTCTTTTCCAATAGAATAACCATGGAAAAGGCAGGAGAGTGGTAAAGTACTGTTTTCTCCAAGTCTGAAGGCTGCCCACACTGTGCCTGTGTGCCGCAGCTTGCATCTTCGCCTTTGGGAAGCTGCCGCTCGCCGATTCTCCCGCAGGCGAAGAAGCGGCTTCTTCGCACACAGAGCATTGTGGCGAGCGCAGGGAGCTCCTGAGAGCGGTTTGTGCCGAAAGAAGCCCGGGACCGGCACTTAGCTTCGGAGAGCTGCGTATCTGCGTCTTCTGCGTGTCTTGCCGCTCTACACTCAGCAAAAAGCTTTTCCACCATATCTTGCAAGGAGAAACTCTGCCAGGAAAGAAAACATCCAAAATCTTGTTCTAAAGCTTGCACGGGGGTCTGCAAAGAGTTTGGCAAGAATGAAAGGTAGTTGTCCAAAACTCGTTCTTTTCCAATAGAATAACCATGGAAAAGGCAGGAGAGTGGTAAAGTACTGTTTTCTCTAAGTCTGAAGGCTGCCCACACTGTGCCTGTGTGCTGCAGCTTGCATCTTCGCCTTTGGGAAGCTGCCGCTCGCCGATTCTCCCGCAGGCGAAGAAGCGGCTTCTTCGCACACAGAGCATTGTGGCGAGCGCAGGGAGCTCCTGAGAGCGGTTTGTGCCGAAAGAAGCCCGGGACCGGCACTTAGCTTCGGAGAGCTGCGTATCTGCGTCTTCTGCGTGTCTTGCCGCTCTACACTCAGCAAAAAGCTTTTCCACCATATCTTGCAAGGAGAAACTCTGCCAGGAAAGAAAACATCCAAAATCTTGTTCTAAAGCTTGCACAGGGGTCTGCAAAGAGTTTGGCAGGAATGAAAGGTAGTTGTCCAAAACTCGTTCTTTTCCAATAGAATAACCATGGAAAAGGCAGGAGAGTGGTAAAGTACTGTTTTCTCTAAGTCTGAAGGCTGCCCACACTGTGCCTGTGTGCTGCAGCTTGCATCTTCGCCTTTGGGAAGCTGCCGCTCGCCGATTCTCCCGGAGGCGAAGAAGCGGCTTCTTCGCACACAGAGCATTGTGGCGAGCGCAGGGAGCTCCTGAGAGCGGTTTGTGCCGAAAGAAGCCCGGGACCGGCACTTAGCTTCAGAGAGCTGCGTATCTGCGTCTTCTGCGTGTCTTGCCGCTCTACACTCAGCAAAAAGCTTTTCCACCATATCTTGCAAGGAGAAACTCTGCCAGGAAAGAAAACATCCAAAATCTTGTTCTAAAGCTTGCACGGGGGTCTGCAAAGAGTTTGGCAAGAATGAAAGGTAGTTGTCCAAAACTCGTTCTTTTCCAATAGAATAACCATGGAAAAGGCAGGAGAGTGGTAAAGTACTGTTTTCTCTAAGTCTGAAGGCTGCCCACACTGTGCCTGTGTGCTGCAGCTTGCATCTTCGCCTTTGGGAAGCTGCCGCTCGCCGATTCTCCCGCAGGCGAAGAAGCGGCTTCTTCGCACACAGAGCATTGTGGCGAGCGCAGGGAGCTCCTGAGAGCGGTTTGTGCCGAAAGAAGCCCGGGACCGGCACTTAGCTTCGGAGAGCTGCGTATCTGCGTCTTCTGCGTGTCTTGCCGCTCTACACTCAGCAAAAAGCTTTTCCACCATATCTTGCAAGGAGAAACTCTGCCAGGAAAGAAAACATCCAAAATCTTGTTCTAAAGCTTGCACGGAGGTCTGCAAAGAGTTTGGCAAGAATGAAAGGTAGTTGTCCAAAACTCGTTCTTTTCCAATAGAATAACCATGGAAAAGGCAAGAGAGTGGTAAAGTACTGTTTTCTCTAAGTCTGAAGGCTGCCCACACTGTGCCTGTGTGCTGCAGCTTGCATCTTCGCCTTTGGGAAGCTGCCGCTCGCCGATTCTCCCGGAGGCGAAGAAGCGGCTTCTTCGCACACAGAGCATTGTGGCGAGCGCAGGGAGCTCCTGAGAGCGGTTTGTGCCGAAAGAAGCCCGGGACCGGCACTTAGCTTCGGAGAGCTGCGTATCTGCGTCTTCTGCGTGTCTTGCCGCTCTACACTCAGCAAAAAGCTTTTCCACCATATCTTGCAAGGAGAAACTCTGCCAGGAAAGAAAACATCCAAAATCTTGTTCTAAAGCTTGCACAGGGGTCTGCAAAGAGTTTGGCAAGAATGAAAGGTAGTTGTCCAAAACTCGTTCTTTTCCAATAGAATAACCATGGAAAAGGCAGGAGAGTGGTAAAGTACTGTTTTCTCTAAGTCTGAAGGCTGCCCACACTGTGCCTGTGTGCTGCAGCTTGCATCTTCGCCTTTGGGAAGCTGCCGCTCGCCGATTCTCCCGCAGGCGAAGAAGCGGCTTCTTCGCACACAGAGCATTGTGGCGAGCGCAGGGAGCTCCTGAGAGCGGTTTGTGCCGAAAGAAGCCCGGGACCGGCACTTAGCTTCGGAGAGCTGCGTATCTGCGTCTTCTGCGTGTCTTGCCGCTCTACACTCAGCAAAAAGCTTTTCCACCATATCTTGCAAGGAGAAACTCTGCCAGGAAAGAAAACATCCAAAATCTTGTTCTAAAGCTTGCACGGAGGTCTGCAAAGAGTTTGGCAAGAATGAAAGGTAGTTGTCCAAAACTCGTTCTTTTCCAATAGAATAACCATGGAAAAGGCAAGAGAGTGGTAAAGTACTGTTTTCTCTAAGTCTGAAGGCTGCCCACACTGTGCCTGTGTGCTGCAGCTTGCATCTTCGCCTTTGGGAAGCTGCCGCTCGCCGATTCTCCCGCAGGCGAAGAAGCGGCTTCTTCGCACACAGAGCATTGTGGCGAGCGCAGGGAGCTCCTGAGAGCGGTTTGTGCCGAAAGAAGCCCGGGACCGGCACTTAGCTTCGGAGAGCTGCGTATCTGCGTCCTCTGCGTGTCTTGCCGCTCTACACTCAGCAAAAAGCTTTTCCACCATATCTTGCAAGGAGAAACTCTGCCAGGAAAGAAAACATCCAAAATCTTGTTCTAAAGCTTGCACGCAGGTCTGCAAAGAGTTTGGCAAGAATGAAAGGTAGTTGTCCAAAACTCGTTCTTTTCCAATAGAATAACCATGGAAAAGGCAGGAGAGTGGTAAAGTACTGTTTTCTCGAAGTCTGAAGGCTGCCCACACTGTGCCTGTGTGCTGCAGCTTGCATCTTCGCCTTTGGGAAGCTGCCGCTCGCCGATTCTCCCGGAGGCGAAGAAGCGGCTTCTTCGCACACAGAGCATTGTGGCGAGCGCAGGGAGCTCCTGAGAGCGGTTTGTGCCGAAAGAAGCCCGGGACCGGCACTTAGCTTCGGAGAGCTGCGTATCTGCGTCTTCTGCGTGTCTTGCCGCTCTACACTCAGCAAAAAGCTTTTCCACC